>NC_141695.1:632660713-632813696 GCF_964263255.1 Lissotriton vulgaris
AGTGGTGAGGTTGCTTCCAAGAATCATTAATTCTGTGTTAGTTCCATTAAGCTTAAAGCAAAACTTGTTCATCCATCTGGCCACCTGTTCCAGGCTAGGTCCAAGGGTGGAAGAGAAAAGGACCAGAGTCTGGGGCAAGGGAGAAGACCAGCTGGCTGTCATCTACATATAAGACTATAGAGATTTCATAGGGGACAGGTATATATTAGAAAGTGTTGAACTGAGTGAGGACCCCTGCTGGACACCACAAATGACAGACAAGGTTTCCAATGAGCAATCTTTATCAAGGACCTGGATTGTTCGTTCCTTCAGAAAGGAACTCAGAGTCCAGGGCTTTTCTAGCAATTATGGCCTTGCCAACCTGTGGTCAACAGTGTCAAAGGTTGCACTAAGATCCAAAAATATGATAGCCACCATATCTCCGCGATCCCATCTTCTTTTAGCCTCATCAAACACAGCCAGAAGACCACTTTCTGTGCTGTGTTTGGGCCTGAAGCCCATTTGTGTGTGGTGCAAAATGTAGTTAGCCTCCAGGAAATCTGATATACATTTGTTGACATAGTTTTCTGTCACTTTGCTAAGAACAGGGAGCAGTGAGATAGGGTGATAATTTCCTAAACAATCGGGGTCTAGGTTGTGCTTCTTTTAGGTCAGCTCTAACCATCTCATGGTTCCAGGATAGGGCCACAGTACTCATTTCCAAGGAAAGATTAATCGTGTCTAGCAAAGTGGGGAAGATGATTTTAGGCTCCAGAGCAATAATTCTCAGGGATGCCGGATCCATCAGGGATCCTGACTTGATTTCCTGAACAGGGTGGTGAACTCATACAGGGAAAGGGGAGTACATTGGGAGAGCATATGGAGATGTCTCTCCTGACTTTTATTTAACAAAATGGAGTTACCACTTTCATTGATCACCTTAAACTAACAATAAATGTCATGAATTTTAGTATTGAAGTAGGTGGCTAAAGTATTGTGTTATAATGATTCATTGTGCTATGTACATCTGCTCGTGCCTGTGCATTCTGGTCTCCATGGTAATGTCTTGTGTGAGGCAGTTGGAGACTGGAGAGCTGACAGGCTGGCAGAGAAAGTAGGCGGTGCTACCTGAAGCCAATAAACTTCTTCAAAAGATTACCCAGTGTCTGGCTCCTTAACACTGGCGACGAGTGACACTTGTGGGGGACAAGCTCACCATCAATTCCCTTGTTTAGACCCACTAATGTCTATTTTGTAGAAATTTTTCTTTGTGGCCACCGAAGATTGCAGTTTTACTGCTGTATTTAGAAGTATTGATTTGTCTACACGCATAGCAGGTAAATCTGAAAATTTCAACTTCTTTACCTTGTTTTTGGGATCCGAGCGTGTGAGCCGTTGTGCTTGTGAAGCCTTCTTAAAATCCTGCACAATCATGCTGACTTGTTTGTTTTCCCCATCACGTTACGTACGCATATGTTGTGTATCACCATCTTTGTTGTGATTGAAGCCATAACAAGTCTTTCATGAGATTCGACACGGAGCGTGTGGAAGATCTAATTTTCTTCTTGTACACCTCCTGACTTTGGAATTTTTCAGACATTTAGGACATTTCCAGGTATTGTTTCAAACATTTTTGGCATTTCCAAGTACTATTCTTTCTGTTTTTAGTAATATCTCACAACCTTGTGTGATCCTTAGCATCAGTTTCTCGTTCTTGTAATCTGCAAACATGTCAGCCACGTCAATGAGTCAACCACCTGCCTTTCTATTTGAGAACGGTGAACTGCTATTACTTTGGAAAAGGTGGAAATTGCTGTTTGATTCCTACTTAGTCGCAATAAGAGGTGAGAAATTCTCTGCACATAGGAGACAAGCGATTCTCCTCCACAATTTAGGAATTAAGGACCGCAATATTTACGAAAGCATTGATGTAATACCAGTAGGTGAAGGAGATGGTGAACCCTCAGACATTTTAGAGATGTCCATAAAAATTTTGGGATCCTATTTTGGTCCACGGATATATGTTGTCCTGGAGAGAGGCAAATTCTTTATGAGAATTCAAGAACCCAATGAAAGTGTTGAGAATTATATAGCTTCTTTAAAAACACTGGCCCGCACTTACGAATTTGGTGATCTGATGGATTCCTTAATATGTGATCAGTTAGTCAGATGCACCAACAGTTCTAGAGTGCAGGAGAAGCTTCTATCAAGAAATTCTTCACTTGAAGAAGCCATCGCTATTGTGGAGGGACTAGAGAATACTTCTGATTGGGTTAAAGAAATGAAGACTCATAAACCTACTACTGAAGAGGTTTCTACTTCTAGTAGCATGCATGAAGTGGCACACAAGAATGTTCAACAAGACTCTTTAGACAATGTTTCCATGGTAGTTTATTTAGGAAGTTTTATATAGCGCTGCTGGACCCAAGAGTATTGGAGCGCTTTGCAAGGTAGATAAACATATTAAGAAATAATCAATTTACAAATGTGCAGAAAAAATTCACGAAAATGTAAAACATTGAGTTAAATGCTAGAGGGGGGCAGAGAAACAATCGGATAATAAGAGGGATAAAAAGGGAGTTGACATTGGGGAGAGAATGAGGTGTAGAGAAGGGGAGTGAGAGAATGGAAGAAGGGAGAGGGGGTGGGTAAAAAGTGAATCATGGTGGGGCGGTAATGAGCGGGGTCGGAGTCAAAAACATTAGGAACCCCAGTTCATGGAACTTGTCAAAAAAGAAATGTTATCATTGTGGGTGTCTTAATCACTCCTCTAATAACCCTAATTGCTATGTTAAAAATTCAACCTGTCATAAGTGTGGAATTAAGGGTCACTATGCCAGAGTTTGTAGATCTGGTGTGAAGGTGCACACGATAAAGAATGTTGAGAACACCAGTGTTAACCTGAGAACGGTAGTACTGAGTGTGAGGGGTGATGGTGTGGTAGATGCTGGTCTCATAAGCATGCCTGAATGCGAAGTAGTAATTGGTGGCAAACCGTTCATTGTTTTAGCCGATTCAGGTTCTCCTTTTACTATGCCTGGTAATGAATTATGGGACAAAACGTTTCCGGATTTACAGCTTTTCACTCCTGATATGAACCCAGTAAGTTATGGTGGTTCACATATTAATGCCGGGTATGCTGTTATGAGAATACACTTTAAGGGCAGAGAAACTATTGGAAATATTTATGTGGCCAAACGTGGTGACAACCTTTTAGGTTGGAGGCGCCAAAGAGATTTGGGTATAATACTCAACCCAAATGCACATAATACATCTGAGCAAGTCATGTTAGTTGATGGTTGGGGAACTTCTAATAAGTTCTTTGAAGAGTTTCCTCAAGTCTATATGATAAACTTGGTTTACTTAAAGACTTTGAGCATCGGCTTGTTCTAAAACAAATGCTGTGTCGACTGTGCATAATGTGAGAAAAGTTCCCAACATGATGTTGGAACCCTTGAAGAATGAACTAAAAAGGCTAGTGGCTCTGAATGTTATTGAAGAAATTGAATGCTCTGAATGGTGGGCCCCAGTGGTTTTGGCCCCCAAGGATGGTGGTAAAAATATCAGAATGTGTGTTGATTCGAGGTATTTGAACAGGTGGATATGGGTGGACCGACAACCGCTCCCCAATATTGCGGAGTCCATCAACATGATAGATGGTGCAAGTGTTTTTAGTGTATTAGATCTCGCCTCCGCGTATCACCAAGTGCCTCTGCACCCAGACTCTAAGCATTTCACATCCTATGTGATGCCACTGGGAGCATTCGTTTTGTCAGAATGCAGTTTGGGCTGGCCTCAGCTGCTGCCTGCTGCCTGCTTCCAGTGCATCATGAAAATGATTCTTGGTGACATGCCTAACATCTTATCTTTCCAAGATGATATTTTGATCTATGGTAAAGATGACCTAGAACATGACAAAATGTTGAGGAATGTACTGCAGAGGTTATCGGACAAAGGTTTGACTGTGAACAAATTGAAGTGCAAGATTGCTGTGTCTTCTGTTACATATTTCGGACATGTTATCTCTGGGAGGGCATTCAACCCAAGTTGAACCTAATGAAAAGTATTGTCAATGCTCATGCACCCACTGATGAGGAACAGTTATATTTTAAGTTTATCAAACGTTTTGCCACCATTGTTGTACCCATTAGAACGCTACTCAAAATGGTTGTACAATTTGCCTGGTCTGAAGAATGCAGTGCAGCCTTTAACACTGTTAAACATGCAATTAGTAAGATGCCCACACTTGGTCATTTTGACATAAGAAATAAAACTTTTCTCACAACCGATGCCAGTCTGTGTGGACTTGGCGCAGTTCTTTCTCAAGTGGAGGGAGGTGAAGAGAAAGTTATTGCAATTGCCTCAGGAGCATTAAAGAAAGCTGTGCAACAATATTCCTGCATTGAAAGAGAAGCACTTACCATAACATGGGCAATTAGACACTTCAAGTTTTACTTGTGGGGCATACCTTTCTTGGTAAGATCTGACCATCGTCCTTTCGTACAACTGTTTTCTTGCATGGTGAGTGAGAGGTTGACACCCAGGTTAAAAGGATGGAGTGAAGGGTTGGAAGAATTTAGTTTTCAAGTGCAGTACCTTCCTGGTGTATCAAATAGAGCTGCAGATTGTTTGTGGACATTGCAGATTGAGAACAGCTGTGATGGTCATGATGTTGAACCCACTAGAGTGTGTTGGGTCAATGAACCTGCCATCACAGATGAGGAGTGGGAAAAAGCTTTGTCTGATGATGTGATTCTTCCAGTTGTTGTTGACTTTCTGATTTTGGGGTGGCCTTATTGCAAAAGAATTGATTCTGATCTTTTACCCTTCTGGTCTGTCAAGAACAAATTCACTTTGTTTCAAAATCAACTTATGCCGGGTGAGAGGGTGGTGCCCCCATGTAATTTGAGATCAAAACTTGTAAACCTTGCTCATGAAGGGCACTTGGGGAGGAGTTTTACCAAGGCCAGGCTCTGTAAAAGATATTGGTGGCCTGGTAGGGATTGCCAGTTGGAAAACGTGGTCAAAGAGTGTTATCAATGTGCCACCAATGTTAAATCTCAGGTCACCAACACTGCTTCTTTGTCTCTAGTGGCGATTCCACATGAGCCATGGATTGATTTGGGATTAGCTCTTATGGGTCCTTTTGAGCTGTTGGAAGCCTCTGAAAGGTTTGTGATCCTCTTAATGGATTACTCTTCAGAGTGGGTTTCCACCATGTGTGTAAGTACTGTTAGCACCAGAGTGGTTCTATATTTTCTTAAAGATGAGTTTATGAGTGGGGGTGTTCCTAGGTTCCTTATCAGCGATAATGGGGTGCTGTTCACCTCACAAGAGATGCAAGAATTCCTAAAGGATTATTGTATAACGCATCAGAGAACTGCTCTTTATGCACTGCAAGCAAATGGACTTATGGGACGCATGAATAGAGTGGTTAAAGCGTGCGTACGGACCTTTGGGATGAGAGTTCCCCTTAAGGATGTCCTGAGGGACACTTGGTGGGCACACCATACTGCCCTAAATGGAGTTTTGCAAAGTTCTCCATTCCAGATATTAAGGGGCAGGGTTGCTGTGTCCAAACGTAATCCTGGGTGGTTGCCTTTGATTCAGGATGTTGGTTTGGAGAAGGAGGAGATTGGTGCCAGAATTGAGACCTTGTCTTAACACATTTAAGGCTAGGGATTGCACACCACCTTGTGGCATTTCCAACCATGAAAAGAAGTACCAGTTTACCATGCACCTGCGATAACATGTCAAAGCAAGGTTCCTGTCATTTTTTACTGTTTTGTAAATGTTATCACTTTTTAAGGAAATTTTATTTGAAGCCGTTGTTCTTAAAATATCAAATTCAATCCACCAAAATGCAATGATGCTAGTATTTTCTCTGGAAAGCATGGATGTTTGTATTTTTTGTGGCATCTTGTATATTAAAATGCATTGCTGCTAGGAAATCAATTGTCCTATAAAAGCTTATCAAATTTTGAGCTCCCTGTCTTTAGGCATTTTGCACATTGCGCTTAATTTGCACAGAGTGATTTGCACATAAACATGCAATATTAATTATCATAGTTTTGTACGTTGTATCCACTAGTCACTTTATATATGTCCCTTTATAGCGCAATTTGCACATGTTACATAATGTTAATACTTGTAATTCTCTATTGTTACTTGAAATGTCTGATAAACCCTTGGAACGCCTTAGTATTTACTAAGGACAAAATGTCAGTGGGTGTTTATTGTAAATCCTGAGTATCACATATTATAAGCACAAGATATTTTACTGTGAAAAATTATTATAACATTTTGGAACACTGTTATATTGTATAAATTCTGCTCGCTTTTATGAAGTATATTTGTTAAGTATAAAGGTTGCAAGTTATGCATTTTATGTATGCTTATATGGTTGTTTCACACATCGAACAAAGCTTTGAAATCGAAATCAAATCGAGACCTATCAAAACAAATATAAGGATAGATTTGATCTTAAGAGGTCAGTAAAGGCCAGGACATGGAGTATTGGAGAATGGGTGCTCCTAAAGAAACCTAGGTGGCACAAGCAGGGAGTCACTGAATTCATGGGCCCTTTTGTTATAACCTTCATAAAAAAAATGTGGTGACGGTTAACTATGGTACTATGTGGAGTATGTCTCGTCTTGTAAAATTTTGAGGTGACAAATTGTTGCACTCTTCATGTCCTGGTGTTGATCTGCCTGAAACCAGTTTGTCTGACGGTGATCCTTCTCCAAATATTCATACACGTGGTTGCTCTTATAGATCTTCCCGTTCTCTTGAATATTTCAAAGACTACGTGATGAATTGAGGCAATGTTATTCTGTTTTCTTTATGATACTCTTTCTCTTCCTCATCTTACTTTCCTTCCTCTCTTGTTCATTTCTCATTGTCCTTTTTAGCTTTCTGTATTTTTGGTAAGGGAGATGTGTTGTACTGATTCATTGTGCTATGTACAACTGCTTGTGCCTGTGCATTCTGGTCTCCATGGTAATGTCTTGTGTGAGGCAGTTGGAGACTGGAGAGCTGACAGGCTGGCAGAGAAAGTTGGTGGTGCTACCTGAAGCCAATAAACGACTTCAAAAGATTACCCAGTGTTTGTCTCCTTAACATATTGCATCTAACAGTGGAGGGTTCAGACCCCAGAGGATTGATGTTGGGTTCCAACAGGATTTTTGACATTTTGTACATTTATGTCGGAGAATTAAGGGCTTCGTTAATTCTCACTTCAAAATATGAGGCCCGAGCTTGTCGAATTTTATTGTGATATATCCTTACTCTGTCTCAGTCAAATGTTTTTTTATTTTCTCCATAATTTTTTCTCCATGCCTTTTCTGCAATCTTGCAACTTTTTTTAACATTCTAAAATGAGGGGTGTGCCGTAATGAATACTTGTTCTTGGGTTTGTGAATTACGTTTTTTTTTTTGGACCAACCATTCTGAGATCATATTATTGCAACTTAGGGTTTGAGTCTTGATCAGGTGATGTTAGGCTCAGAGTGTATCTCAAGCTATCCTGGTTAAGCTTAGACCATGTCATACTTCTGTCACCTTATGCTAAGGGAATAGGGTTGCCATGTTGGGTCCTCATGCTAAAATCTTCATATTGGTTGAAGAGGCGCAAGAAATCAGGAGACGTAATTTCCCCCTGAAATCTTGCCTGATTGGGCATAGAGGGCTATTTGGTTTCTCTGCAATGTCAACTGGCCCATATGATTGAACACTGGTGGAGCTCTCACCTTCAGAGGCTGTCATAATAGCTTTTACAAGGAGCTTTTCTGTAAGGAACAGAGCAGATTCTCCACGGCTTTCACTTCCCTGGTGTGCAATGAAGTGGGTCTTTGCCGAAGTGCTTTACCTGGGCCGGCAGAAGTACAGGGGGCTCGGACAACCTCCCATTTATGCTGGGCTCCCCAAGTGCAGTTTTTCAGAGGATTTGGCCAGTTCCAGGAACAGGCCATGTTTAAAACCTTCTTCCCCTCCAGAGGTGGTTGAAACAGAACCTGGGATGCCTTCACAGGAGTGTGCAACACCCTAGCCAGTGATACAGTTGAGAATTATCCTCCGTTCCTATCTAACACTATGGGAAAAGCTAGTGGAGTTCCTTCTGGACAGCTTTCACTTGGGATGCATAGGATTGCAGGCTGTTGCAGGTTTTTTCCACAGAGTTCTACAGTGTCTGAAAAACAAGAACTTGGCCACAGCCTCTCTTCTTTTTCAGAGGGACAGAGTGTGGAGGTGGATACAGAAATCACAAGTTTGGAGTCTATTTCTTTATTTTTTAGTCCACGATAGGCTTCCTCTATTCAACTGTAACTTAATAGACTTTTTTTTAATTGTGAGGCATCATGCATATCTGTGCGTGCATGGTGGTGCTTGCTTGTGTGCATGTCATTATACTCCTGTAGCATTTCTTTTTTTTTTTGCTGATGCTGTGCTACATTGGCAAATGTTTTTTTCTTTTCGATGATTCTAAACCGCATCAACCAAAAATATTGACAAAACCAAAAAGTCAGAAAAGTGAGACATATAGTCTTTGGCAATACTTGTTAAGTATGAGGATCATTTATGGTGAACACAGTAGTGATTTACTGGAATTCTTGAGACGTGTCACTGGTAAATGTTATGAGCCAGGCCATATTACCACCTTACCGGGGTCGAACTGTCCCAGTCTCCTTTATTTACACCTCGTGGTCGTACCTAGCCATAGGGTTGTGTGCTGCACAGACGTGAGGTCAGCGGTCATCTCTACAAGCTGGCTGTCTCAATACGTCCTATCTAATGATAGTCTGTATCTAGTCCCTTTTCTATTTTAGTCTGGCTAGACACACAAAGTCACGGAGTTGCTGGCTTTGTGTTGGATTAGGGTGTAAGTTGTACAGGCAGCTTCAAGTTCCCTCTGCAGCTACCCCGGTCTCTTGGTTTGGCCTCCTCTCAGCTGAAATTGAGATTTGGCCAGAGAAGGTGTTGTGCTTTGTCCCCAAGTTGGTTATTGTGGCTGTTGGTTCATTCTGGACCTCTCCCCAGGGTTCATAGTTGTTCCATTCAGTCTCTCCATCGGTATTACTGCCTCCACCCCTTTGGGTGTCCTTGCCTTTTTTGAAACATGAAAAATTTCGTACTTCTGTCTTAGCGCCTTGCCAGGCTGGTTCAAGAGTATCATTTACTGCAGTCACAGTGTTCTCTCGTAATGGGTGTCAAATTGCCACCCTGGGTGCCAGTTTCAGATTACCACTGTGTCTCCTGGTGCCAGGTTTGGGATGAGTGCCACCCGGTGTTAGCTTGCATTGCGTCTGTGCAGGGTCATGCACAGGCACTTCCCATCCTGGGGTGGTGGGCATTGTGTCCCATCGACCTCCTTTCAGCATCACTGCCCATGAGGAAATTCTCATCTTGCAGTGAGGGGTGCTTTTATATGCTCTCAGAAACCTGTGCAAACTGGCCATCAGTTCTGATTCTTCATCCACTGGCAAGTGCAGTGTCTTATTTAAAGTACTCATAAATTGTTTGACAAGTCTGTTAGCTTGTGGCCATTACGGTGTTATCACGCTGGGTCGAACTCTGAGGTGCTCCATAAGCTTCTTGAATTTGGCCCCTGGGAATAGTGATCCATTGTCCATCCGTTTTTTTTTTCCGGGATGCCGAACAGAGCAAAGATCTTCTCTAGGAGATCTCTGCTACTCAGTACTTGGAATACCCATCGACCATCACCATTGTCAGGTGCCCATCTGGGTAGCTGCCAAAGTCGATGCTGACATAGGTTCATGGTGTCTCGCAGCGTTCCTCCATGGCTACTGGTGCCAGGGCCTTGGCTGCACTTGGTAGTTGGAATGCATGGCATCAGACTTTTGCCATGTCGTCGATTGTAGTGTTGAGTCCTTTGAACCACACTTTCCCTCTCAGGCATGCTTTCATTTTTGCTGCAACCGGATCACCAGTGTGTAGTAACTCATTTACTCTCTTGCAAATTGTCACTGGCACAATAATGTGGTCCCCTCGTAGTAGCAGCCAATCCATGATTACACCGAGCTCATTTCAAACTCTCCGCTGCTGTTATAGTTGTTCTTTGTCAGGGGTTCACTGGTTGGCAAGAATGATTTTCACCTCCCCTGTTGAAGGATGAGGATTACTTTCTAGAGCACTTCATCCTTGAGCGTGGCTTGGTTGATTTCTTGGCTGGTCAATGCCTTCAGCGGTACAAAAGGGGGTGGTGATGGACGGAGCATCTGAATCAATCAAACACTCACACCCAGTCAAAAGATTTGGGTTTAATCCATCACCGTTCTTTAGCCCACTCTGCCACCCCAGTTCAGACATGGCTATATGCAAATCAGTCTGACTGCAAATCAGTCTGCCTCATGGGAACAGTCCAGCCCGAACTGCCAAGCCATGTCTTCCCTGGACCGGAAACAAGCTTCCGAGGACCGGTTTCTGGCATTCCAGCTGTCTTCAGCCCGGCTTGCTTGAATCCAGTGGCAAAGTGAGCAAGGGACTCACGTCTGAGCATACCCTGCCACACTTATTGCCATTATGCAACATTCCATCCATCATCTTGTGTGTTTTGCTGGTCAATGCCTTCAGGCATGAGGTTTTGCTCTCCATATGCATGTAGTCTTTGGTCGCCGAGTCCGCATTGGCTCAGTTCGCTTCCTGGGCTGTTTGGTGCAGAGACAGAAAATCTGCAGGGTTCTTCATCCCAGGCCTGTATAAAAGGGGTGAATTGATACTGCTGTAGTTGCACCATCCATCATTCGATATGAGGGGGTTGGTGAGGAGCAGTCACTCCATACAGGGAAACAGTGGACTGATGATCCAGTAATTACTTTGAACTCACGTCTGTACAGGTAGGGATGAAAGTACCTGCAACGCCATTTGATTGCTAGGGCTTCCCTCTCAATTGTCATGGCTCTCTTTCTTGGGTCGAAATTGCTCCGAGACCCATGGAGCTATGCTATAATCTAGCAAGTGATTAATGCATCCTCTCTATTGTTGCCTTTTGCCTTGCTGCTCAGTCTATGTGATGTCATCAGAATGTTGAGTGTGTTTGAGTGGAAGAAGGAATCAGTTGGTGTGGATGGGCTGAGCAGCAAGGAGTCTGCTCCTGGTGGGGCCTAATATGTATCTATCTTGTTTCCTGTAACCAACCAACCAGGAAGTAACTTGATGAATAAATCTACTATCCTGTTTTACATAACTCGGCCTACGTATCATTCATCCTTACAACAAGCTACTATCCACATATATATTTATTTTAGAGTCAAAATATGCCATTGAGACATTTTCACGCATGGCTTATTTTACATTTTCAAATGCCATGGCTTCTTTCTGACTCCAACACCAATTCACGGTCTATGTTTGTGCTCAGAGCTGCTCCAACAGTGTTGCACGACTGGGGATGAAACAGACAGAGTATATGGCCATTGCCAGACAGCTGCGCTCCTCAGAGGCGCTTCCAGGGGCGGGTACTTGTTGGATCGCTTCTGACTTCCTGGGATTCAACTTTAGTCCATCTTTTGTGGATGTGTAGCCAAAGAACTCAATCTGTGACTCAAAGAATGAACACTTTCATGGCATAACTTGAGACCATGGTCTCAGAATTATTGCAATGTAGCCTGCAGCCGGTGGATATGTTTTTCAAGGATTGCTGGGTATAAAATAATATCGGTCACAAAAAAATCCGAGACCCACCCCACTTTTAATATACAAAACTAGGAGCAAGAATAACATTATTTTTCGCCCACTAGTTAGGTATTTTGTAATTAACCTCCACTCCACACACTTCACTGCACTACACATAGTCCTCACAACAAAGTGCTCCAACGTATTTCGCAAGTCACAGCACGCCCCAACCCGCAACGGGTTGGGATGGACCCAATGATGAAGCATGTCACCGTGGGGAAACCCTGGTGAGTGAGGGGACTCAAGAAAGGACACTTTTCCTTTCCTATAGATCACATCTATCCCTTGGATGAGGATCTACAGCTAGGTTCTTGATCCAAGATTTCGGATTTTTTTGTGACCATTACTTAGATAGGAGGACAAACCTAGCATATTCCTCTATTGTTCCAGGTTGTTTAGGCTTCTCTGCGATGAAAATCAAGGACACCCAGGAAGTGGGACTGGATATTGTCTCAATGACATAGAAATGTTTGAGCTTCTTGAGTTCTTGTTCCAAAGGCCCACTGCGGTGCCCAAAGGCCATGGGCTTCCCCGACCTGTTTATATGTAGCTTCACAGCGGGTCCTTTGAGGCTTCCAGCCCTTGAAATAAATTTGAAAGTTGCCCTAGGAGGTGGCCTACTTGAGTTGCTAGGCCAGCGTGTTCAAAGACGCCACAAGGCAGTGTAGGTGTGCCAGAACAATCTCAGGGCAAAGCGCGCCATGGCAGGCCCCCAATACATCATACTATGTGGCTCTCCCAAGCCTGAAATCCTGATTGGGAGCAGGGTGACAGGGCATGGTCGTTCCTTGACTGCTGCACCTGCTGCAGTACAGGTGCGGTGGGGGTGTTCTTCCCTCGTCGCCAGTGTAATGAGCCTCACCTGGCTAGCTTACCACCTTACTAGGGCCTTGGTGGTTGCACAAATAGTAGTACACCCCAACAGGTGGTAATACTTAATGGGATGGGCCTCAGTGGGTCCCGGTCCTCTATTTATACCTTGCAAACCACGCCCAGCCTTGAGGTAAGGTGTCATATCTATGCGCCGGGTGGCTCACAACAGGCAGCAAATGGAAAGGCACCCCTCTGTAGTGAGATTGTAGTGTAGTACAGATCAGAGATGAGGGTTTCCTGTGTTTGAGTCATTGTCAAGAGCCGAGTGACCAGTGCTGGTAAAATACAGAGATCAGCATTTCTATTACAGCAACAAGCACCCTAATGGATGACTTTAGGAATGATCCTTTTTTGGCAGTCGGCTACGGTATTGGTCTATGGAGAGTTTGATCAATCAATTTTAGGAACAATCTGGCACATGATCCGTTGGCACTGGTTATCTGTGCCCACTTTGTTGGGCTGTGTGAGACACGGCGGTGGTGTGTTTTGAAATTTTTTAAACTCGTACCTGTACAACGCAAGGCTCTCCCATGCAGAAGTAGAGTCTCTTCCAGTGAGCTACATAAGGAAGGTGCATCATGTATTTATTTATCAATCTTAAACTTTCCTTACAGAGTGACAGAGCAGCCTCAGGCAATACATTTAATGCCGGTGAGGACAATCAATATATTTATTGTTATTTTAGTGAAAAGACAATATTGTGAGGTGCTGTTGCTGTTTGCTTTTGTGACATACATGCCATTTAAACACCCCACATTAAGCACTATATTAAACGCTGCAATACAATACAAAATATGCTGGTTGAGCACGAAGAAAGAGATGCTCTGTATATTACATGCCAACATTTCGAAAGAGAGTGAAAATTGAAAAAAGTCAAGGAAATGTATTTTTCCTACTGACTATCATTAAACAAGCATTGGCAAAGCAATAGTCTGGTGTCGACCGCCAGCCTTTTGGCAATTCTTGTTTTGTTTTGTCATAGCTTTTGTAAAAAAACAATTGTTTGGGAAATTGCTGGAAGTTTGTCAATCTTAAAAAGAAAAGGACATTGACTAATGATGCTTTAACTTATAGTGAAGTCCCCCAATGACTGAAGTGGGGTGACGCGTTGCCCCTCAATGCATTCTCAGGTGGGTTGGAGAAATATGTGAGTGACACAACCACAGATAAATGGATGAAGTATGTTTAAAAAACCCTATAATTAACTATGTCATATACATAATTTTAGTAAAATCAGTAGGTCTTTGTTAACCAAGACCTTAAAAAAGCCAAACGTTATGCCATTGACTGCCAGCCTCTTGCCTTTGAGAAAGAAAGGTGACCCAATTATATATATACCCTCCCTTCAAAAGTGAAAATTGTGGTTTGACAGTAACCAGGTTGCTCTCTTTCCATTCCGTGGCTGCCAATGTGTCTCCTCTCTAAGGTTACCCTCACTCTCCTGCATCTACTCTTTGTCTAGCCTGTTTTTCCCTCTGCTGCCTGTTGACTCCAGTGGATGTCCACATCCCCTCCCTGCCTCCACTGCTGTTGGTTCCTTGAGATTACACTCTAGCCCCTTTGCATTCCATGACAGCCCTGTTTTCCTTTCCTGTTTAGGTCGATGCCTACCAGACAACATAGCTGTCTGGTTTGCTGAAGACATTTTGGGGACATTCAGAAAGCTTCCCTGGGAGTGCATTTCACCCATTGCTTACCATTGGCTTTGTGGTTTGTAACTGTAACTCACATTTGCTTGTTCACCCAAGCCTTCAAATGCCTCCACAACACCGGACCCCAATACCTCAACAAGAGAATCTCCTTCCACGTACCCAAGAGAAACCTACGATCCGCTGACCTTGCCCTCGCCGAAACCCCTCACATCCGCAGAGCCAGAACGGGCTAAAGGGCTTTCTCCTACATCGCAGCCAAGACATGGAACGAGCTCCCGGTTGCACCAGACGTCTCTCTGAACATCTTCAGGAAGACTCTCAAGACCGGGCTCTTCGCCTGCTTTCCCCCCTGTCCCCACCCAATCACCCCTTAGTTCCTTGAGACCCTCACAGGTGAGTAGTGTGCTTTTCATTTCCCTGATAGATTGATTGTTTGTTTGTTTGTTTTCTATTTACTGACTTTATTTGTTATAGGCTTTTCAACTTGAGTTAGTCCATTCCTTGGAGCATGCCCTGTCTACTGTATCCTTCCACAAACTCCCTTTCTGCTAACATTCCTTTAAATCTTGTTCTTGTCTTGTCACATTTGCTTTGCATTCAAAGATGGAGGTCAAATGGCAGACTCTGTCTGCAATCGAGCTTGGTGAGAGGCTTTATCTGACAATCCTGCCTTCTGAGATAAAAGGCTGTAGGATTTTTTTTTAGCACACAACAAAATTGAAATGTCTGTAAATAAACTCACTGTGCAAATATTACACAATGTGTCAGAATTAGGAAATCACAAATGAAGCACATTTTGTTTTAAAATTCTGGAGTGTGGAGGAAAAAAATATTTTTATACGAGAAAAAATCAATAAGCTTTTTGATACCCTTTCCATACATTGTTTGTACGCTGTACAGTTTTATCAGTAGAACTGTATGTGCAATTGTAATGGCTATTTCAATTGAAAATGTGTTGTCTATAATGGCAGTGTGATATCACACCATGCATACTCCCCTCTACCCAACTCCACTGTACAACACTCTACTGTACACTATAGTCTACTCTGCAACACTCCATGACACTCTGACACTCTACTACCCTCTCCGCTACGTCAGTCCACTCTATGCCAATTCACACCACTTCACTCTATGCCACTCTAACCAATGCACCCTATGCCATTCCACCTCACTACATCACTTCACCCCACTCTGACACTTTACTTCATTTTACTCAACACGATTTCACTCCACTCTATAGCACTTTACTCCACTGCACAAAACTCTACTCCACTCTACGACTCTCCACTCTAAGACTCCCTCACTCTTTGATCCTCCTCAGCACTCTGGCACTCTATTCTACAACAGTCTACTCCAGGACACTCTACAAAACTCTGACACTATGCCACGTTTTCTCAACTCTATGGTACTCCACGTTAAACCAATCCAATCTATGACCCTCGACACTTTACTCCACTCCGTGCTAGGCCACTCTATTGCCATTCATGCTATGCCACTCTATTCCACACCACTCTATGGCCCTCCACTCTACAGGTGGATCTACTCCACTCTCCGCCATTCTGCATCACACCACAATACGATATGACCCTCCATGACACTCTAGATCCATTTACGACATGCTATAACCCTCTACTCTGACACTCCACTCTACACTACTCCATTTTGACACTCCACTGCATTCTGCAGCACTTTACTCCACTCTACAACCCTCTATGCCACAACACTGGCCCTTTACTCTATGCCCCTCTACTCCATGCTACCCCCTCTATGCTTCGCCCCTCTACCCTGCGCCACTCTACATCACTCCACTCTACACCACTTCACTCTACACCACTTCACTCTACTCCATGAGCCTCCACTCCACTCTAAGCCATGACACGCCACTCTAATCCATACCACTTCACTCTAATCCATGACACTCCATTCTAATCCACGACACTCCGCTCTAATCCACTCCACTCCACTTCACTCTAATCCACTCCACTTCACTCTAATCCACGACACTCCAATACAATCTAGGACACTCCACTGTATGGCACTCAATGCAACTCCTTAACACTCAACGGCACTCCACCTTACGCCACTCCACAACACTCTATGCAACTCCACTCTACGCCGCTTTATTCCACTGTATAACACTTTACTGTACATCACTCCCTTGCCACTCTCCTCTATGCCACAACCTTTTAGGTATGTTGGTGTACACCACTGTCAAATCACATTTCCAAAAACCATTGACTTTGCCAGTGCTTGTTATGACTGTTCTCAGTCATCTTCGGATGATTTTAGCCTCCTTTTCTGCCGTCCTCTCTGCCTATGCCCACCTGAACTCGACGTGATACATACTCTGAGTCAGTGCATGTCTGCTTTGATATAATGGATTTATTATACACAGCGATTTACATAAGAAAATAGATACTTTATTACTCCAAAGAAGGAAGAAATGAAGAGTCTTATTTGCTTCAAAATAATTCCTACCAAGTGCAAGGAATAAATATAGCTGTCGACATCTGATAAATACAGCGACTTTGCCAGCGAATGTGGTGTGGAATCTTGCTAGTAACTTCTGACTGTCTGCGCTTCGGGGGGCAGGGCATGATAGACGGTAACTTCGTGAAGAGCAGAGATATGGGAAATGAAGTGGAGATGTGAGAAGATGGAGGTAGCCCTGCAGAGTGACAAGGTCCTAGGACGATAGATCAAAGTTCAGTATATGTGTTTACACATTTGAGGTGCAAAGTGGGGTACAGGAAAGAAGTACGATAGAGGAGAAAGAGAGATGCAAAGGAAGATCTGAGGCTTGTTGAATTGATGTCACACTGGTACCAGCAGCACAAGTTTCATGTTAATTAAAAGGGTTGACTCTTCCCCAAGGACCAGCCTCACAGCTGCATGACAGTGGCATGCTGGGTGGGAAGGGTCAGGTCAGAAGTGCTGCTTGTGATACGATTAGTATCTCTGGGCCTGATTTAGATCTTGGCAGACGGGTTACTCCATCACATCGGTGACGGGTATCCCATTCGCCGAAATATAAATTCCATTATGTCCTATGGGATGTATATTTCAGCGGATGGGATATCGGTCACCGCTGTGACAGAGCAGCCCATCAACCAAGATCTAAATCAGGCCTGATTGTCTTCTACCTCTGTAAATCGAAGGGTTAGTACACTCTGTTACAGATACTAGCATGATTGTGTTTTAGTCCGGGTAACAGTCAGTAGTATGATGTCTTTAGTTAGTGTTGCAGTCATGAAGAAGCCGTTTAAACCCCATGCTTAATCAGCCATTCGGTGTCTTCTGCGTCTTTAGAACTTGATGGGATAGTGTCTTCAATCTACAACAACTAGTTAGATAGCGACTTAAGTTTCATTTGAAGTTGGTAGGATTCTTTATTCACGTTATTCAACATTGTGTAGATTGCTGTCTTTAGCCTCTGTCGTGGTCCTTTACATGATTGTGTCTTCAGTCCATCTAACAGTTCGTGGATGATGCTTTCAATTTATGGGATAGTATATTCAGGTAATGCAACATAGTGGGATCAGATTGTTTCTTCCCTCTGTATTACTTTCAGCAGACTGGCTTTCAGTCCATGTACACTGTGCAAGATAGTAACCTCTCAGTTTGCAGGGTTGCATCTATAGTCCTAGTTGCATCCAGTCATGTAGTGTCTTAAGGGACTGTAACAATGGATACATGTGTGTCTTCAGTTTATGCTAAAGTATTCAACTCCTATAACCCACAAAGAGATGCAACGCTTGTAAGATGTTTTCTTGCACAAGCTCTGGGGCTGCAGAAGTCAGGCTTGACCGTTGGCTATAAGTTTTGCTGAACTCAACCTTCAATTGTTTCGTAAAATTCTCCATCCAGTTGCGGTGTATTTGTAACAGTTTGGTTCAGTCTCACAGGTAAGCAGATTTCCAAAAGTGTGCGCGATCAATGGACTTGTCAGATTTCTCTCTGGCAGATGGAGGGAACTTGCAGACGGGCTTGGAAGATGTCAGTAGTTTGCTGAATGATGCGGACATTCACCGGGAGCTATCGCCGCAATGCATCCTGGGAAAATAAAACAGACATGAGTATATGATTTGAGGTAAATGCAAGAGCCTGTTGGTGGAGGGGTGTGGTTGTGTGTGTGTTTGTAACATGAACGGCGTGTTTTGCAGTTCGGTGTGTTATGTTTCCTAGTGTGTTGGAAAAGTATTGCACTGTGTGTATGGTGGGGGTCTTAAAGGACTGGACAATTGCAGGTCTGGGAGACACTTTATGCATCTGTCTCATCCTCACATATACTTGTTGGTGTGTCAGGTTTCAGGTGGAAATGAAAGTTAAATGAAGGGGGGGGCAAAAATGTTTTCATTTGCTAATAACATTGGATCTGTTAAATTCATCTGCATGACATATGAGAGGCTTGTTAGTAAATTAAGCCTAGTGTGGGAATATAATTGGTTATACAGATCCAATGCATGATGGGGAGAGATAGGGAATTGTGCAAAACATCTTTGATTTTCTTATAACTTATAACTTTGACATCATTTCACAGACAAATCTACACAACATTTGACTGATTCTCAGAATGTAGAATTTATTTTGAACTCATAAATGGCATGCACTATCAAGGGTCAACAAGTGACAAATCGGTAATTTACATGTTTAGTTTACGTTGGTATTTAAGTTAAGCCCAGTGTAGGGATCTCGGGTTTTATGCAGACAAGGAAGAGTAAAGAAAATAATGGAGGGGGTCAAAAAGTCTTTTTTATTTACAAATAAGTAGGTTGCTCTTTGACAGATCTTCACAACATTCGGCCGACAGTTAGCATGTTTCTCTTATGTTTCTCTTACCTTTGGTATACTGAGCTTTTTGCAGATATATCAAGGTGCAGTTAAGTGTGGTCAAACTATTTATCTGTTTTAAAAAAAAAACGTTGGTGCTTTTTGACAAATGTGCAAACAAGGCAGAGATTTAAGTGTTTCGTTTTCTGTTGGTTTGTCATGTTTGGCACATATTTTTCAGTGGGATTAAACTTAAAAGGGGATACATGTGTTATACAAATAATCATTTTCTATTAACGTTGGCTTTTTAAATTAATCCTTATGAAATTTGGTAGCATTTTGGATGCTAAGCCCAGTGCAGTTATCTCAAGATTTACGTAGATCGTATAAGAATAAACAAAGGAAAAGTGGGGATCAAAACACTTTAATTTGCTAATAATTTTGGCACCATTTAATAAACCTGAACAAAAGTTGAGAAACCAGAATTGAACTTAACTTGCTAACTGTGTGTCCAGCAGTGGGTTAGTGTCCTGATTGGTTTGTTACCTGCTGCAAACCCCCATTACAGCTGGCCGAAGGCTACATGCAGAGGGGCTCAGCCGCAAGGTGGGTGTGTCGTACAGCTTGGCATATGACCAGTCCCTACTATCAGACTCGCCTGCACATTTCTGGAGGCTATTCACAACAAGGGGCTGACTGAAACATCATATAGAGTCATTATCATTCACCACACCCATCGCATACATTAGCACGCCACTGGTAAAACTGTGGGAATAACTCATGAAAATGTTTCTTTTAAAAATAATTCTCCAGATAGGTTGCAAGGGGGCAAGGGGGAAAATGGAAACGTGCAAGTCGGACGAGAAGAAAATGTAACAAACTGAATAATGGATTAACAGGATCTAAACTAATGTAAGCCAATCTGGCAATATGGACATTGCTTGACACCCCCCCCCCCCCACCCCGGTGCTTCTTTCTTTACTTTATCCCCCATGTGATTCACCCTGTACCATGTAAATATGCTTTATTTTTCAATAAAAAGTTACAGAAATAAAAAAATTAAAAAATTCTCTGAAAATTACCAGAAAAACGAAATTAAAAGTTAATGGTGACTTATGTATGCAGTCACTTTTACCTTTCCATAAGAAAATAGCTTTTACTGCAAAAAACAGCTAATGTGATGTTATGGTTCCATTTTCAGAGCTTAAATTTGATAATTGTTGTACCATAAGTCACAACCCCTCCGTACAGTGCTCATGATATCACACATGATTTCACTGATGACATCATAAATGACACGATTGATCACACCACTGATGGCATCACCAGTGACATCATTGGTAACAACAAAATTTGCTCCTTTTTCATCACTTTTATTATAATTACTGTTCCTTGTCACACCATGTTTCCCGAAACTACTGAAGAGAGTTGTTCCGTATGTGTCCGGTGTGTTGGGTCTGCAACAGCAACTGTGTCGGCGGTTGTGCTTCGTGGAGGGTGTGGGGACAGTTCCTGTTTGGGGGCAGGGTGGTGTTGACCCCTACTGTGAGCCACCACACTTGAGACGACACATTTCTTTCCGTTAAATATTTTCCCCTGAACTAACATTCTTTTTATCTATTAGTGTTTGGGCTACAGTGCTCTCTTTCCCAGCAAGAATCGGCTGGGACGAGCACTACAAGCTAATTCAACGTAAACTGAACTGTGCATGTCAGATTGACCGGTGTTTTTTTGCTGTGGGCAGCCTAACGTTTGCAATTCAGGCTTCCATAAGCAATGTTACCAGGGAGATGCCACAACAGAGACACAGCCCCATCTGTCTCCGACGGAGCGTTGTCTTTGCCTGACCCAGTCAATCCAGGCACTACTCTTATGCTGTTTAGTATTCTAAGCAACATGAGAGCAGTGCTTGGATTGGCTTTGACTCTTGGGGCTTATCTTGTGTGGGACCAGCATACGCATGGTAACAGCCAAGTAGCACGACACAGGAGAATCCAGATGACAAGGTAAGAATTGTGATTATTTTTGTAGGTACTCCATGCTTATAGCAGACGGTAATGCTTTATAAATAGAATGTTCCCCGATCACCTATGCAATAAGAATTTCGTTATGCACCTATTGCTGCAAAATGAATGCCATATTGCAGAGGTCATCGGGGCACATTCTATTTATAAAGAATTTACCATCCGTTATAAGCATGTTTAAGTTTTACACTCCTCACCACTATCAAAATTTGCCAGCCGCCTCTGATGGGCATATGCTGCTGTTTGCACAGTCAAAGTTTGTAACAAGTGTGTTGTGTGATAGTGGCTGCATGGCTTTAGGATCAAATGTGTTGGTGTGTGGCAGTGAATGTATGATGAGGTTTGCAGGTGCTTGTTGGTGGCTGAATTGGTATTGGTTTGTGCTATCGCATATGGTGGCGACTGTGTGCCACATGGTGGTGGGTGCATAGATACATGAGCTGGTTTTTGGGTCACATGACGGTAGATGCATTGGCATAAACATTTGGTGTGTTCGTGTTTTTTATAGTGGTTTTTTAACACATCATGGTGTAATTGGTCCTTTGATGCTAGGTGTGTGATGGTAATATGTTATGGTGTAATGATAGATGTGTGGGCCTCCACTATTGGTTGTGTAGTGAGTGAATGAGTGAGTGAGGGGAGACCGAGCAACTTAGCCCAAGGGCATCCAGGCGCCAAACAAAACGGAAACAGAAAATCTCAATTCACCGGATCCAAGTCTACGAGTAGGCTTCTCGAAAGAACCAGGTTTTCAATTCTTTGTGAAAACGCGCCAGAGAGGGTTGTCCTACCAGTTCAGGGGGGAAGGAATACCAGGGCTTAGGTACCAAGGTGGAAAAGGCTTTACCTCCCCATCTTGCTTTTGCAAATCTAGGGACTGAGAGGAGATTTTTAGAAGATGACCGGAGGGCTCTTCTGGGGGAGTAGGGATGAAGGAGAGACCTTATGCCCTCTGATCCAGAGCCATAGATAGCCCCGTGGGCAAGGCAAAGAAGCTTAAAAGAGATTCTCGCCTGGACGGGCAGCCAATGAAGGCAAGCCTAGGGAGATTGAGGACCATCCTGGCCGCAGCGTTCTGCACCATCTGTAGGCGATAAACAAGGCTCTTGTTCCTGCCCACATACAGATGCAATAATCCAGTCTCGAGGAGACAAGAGCCACTGTGGCCTGCTCCCGGGCATCAGGAGAAAGATAAGATGAAATCTTTCTGAGGATACTAATGATACCACAGCAGGTGGACACGGTCCTACTGACCTGACGGTCAAAGGAGAGAGAGGTATCAATCAGGACCCCCAGGTTCCTAGCGGAGTGAGAGGGAAAGGGGCAATCACCAAGGGAATCCGGCCCCCAGTCTTTTGACCAAGTGTCTTGACTACCCCCGAAGATCAAGACCTCTGTCATCTCTCCGTTGAGTTTTAAAAAGTTCTGGATCATCCATTGGGATACTGCCTCCATGCAGGTTCTAAAATTCAGGGCAGAGTCATTCACAGACTGTGTGAGAGAGACCATGATTTGAGTGTCGTCGGCATACGACAACACCTCAAACCCATAAGATCTCACTACCCTGGCAAGTGGGGCCACATAGATATTAAAAAGTATGGGACTTAAGTAAGATCCCTGGGGGACCCCACATTGCACTGGTTTGGAGGGGGACAAAAAGTCACCCAGCTTAACTCTTTGCTCTTTGGTAGAGGAGAGCATTTTAAATTTCCTGAGCGGACGGATTCTGTTTCGGATCTCGAGTCTATTAACTTGAAAGAAGAAGTGACGCCTACTAGAGAGACTTTGCTGCTGTGAGGACTCGCCAACGCATTTTCCTATCCTAAACTGCCGTCGCTGCAGGAGCAGCTTTCCTGAGCCAGCCCAGCTGAAGACCCTGAGAGAGGAGACGCGAGGCCGCAGCGGAGGTGAGAGGCGCGGCCCGGGGACTGCGAGGGACAGCGTCAGTAACATCAGCTGTTCCCTCTTCCCGCGTGAGCCGCGCCCCCTCCCAGTGCCCCGCCCCCTGCAGGTTGTTTTAAAAGCTCTCGCGGCCCCCGCTCCTCGGGTGACGCCTACTAGAGAGACTTTGCTGCTGTGAGGACTCGCCAACGCATTTTCCTATCCTAAACTGCCGTCGCTGCAGGAGCAGCTTTCCTGAGCCAGCCCAGCTGAAGACCCTGAGAGAGGAGACGCGAGGCCGCAGCGGAGGTGAGAGGCGCGGCCCGGGGACTGCGAGGGACAGCGTCAGTAACATCAGCTGTTCCCTCTTCCCGCGTGAGCCGCGCCCCCTCCCAGTGCCCCGCCCCCTGCAGGTTGTTTTAAAAGCTCTCGCGGCCCCCGCTCCTCGGGTGGCGCCTACTAGAGAGACTTTGCTGCTGTGAGGACTCGCCAACGCATTTTCCTATCCTAAACTGCCGTCGCTGCAGGAGCAGCTTTCCTGAGCCAGCCCAGCTGAAGACCCTGAGAGAGGAGACGCGAGGCCGCAGCGGAGGTGAGAGACGCGGCCCGGGGACTGCGAGGGACAGCGTCAGTAACATCAGCTGTTCCCTCTTCCCGCGTGAGCCGCGCCCCCTCCCAGTGCCCCGCCCCTTCCCTACACCTCACCTACTTAAACAGGGCCTCCCACGCGCATCGCGGGACGCGCGCGGGCGAAGCCCGGGCCAAGGGCGGGCCCGTTGTTGCCCGTTAGTGCCCGATAGAGACCGGACCGGGCCCTCCCTCTTCCACAGACGACCCAGCAACAAATAAGCATGCCGCCAAAAACTAGAAGTGCCTCCAAACCCAAATCTAAACATGCACAGGAGGTAGCACAAGTAACTGGCCCTATTGACCTTTTTATATCACGGGTCAACGAAACAATAAATCAAAGCATAGCTTTAATGGAAAAGAGAGTCTCAATGGACCTTATGACCGCAAACGCCAAGCGCTCATCACTCGGTGCTATAGCGAACGCTGCATCCCCAATTAATCTGACCTCCCAAAACAGTTCACTTCCAGTGCCTCTCCCAATCTCAGAACTTAACACCGTCCCCTCAGTAGTCGACCTGTCAGTCACGCATTCCGAGTCGGACCTTTCAATAACATCAGAAGACTTGGAAGCAACCCCCGACCTAGCTGGATGTCAAACCCAAGGAGATATCCAAACCACCGACAACCCGCCCCAGCATGGCGAGAGGGAAAGGGCAACATCGGAGACTCGACCATCACTCAGTGGAAAAACTCAAAGCTCACCCATGACCCATCCAAACTCCCCATGCTCCAACAGCATACTGCACATTCCTGATTCCACTCTTCCACACAAGGCAATTTCCAATAATAACACGTCCGAGCAATGTAAGACCTGCAGAATTACATCACAAGTGCTTACCACTACCAAAGATTTACTCTACCAATACCTAAAGCCTATCCAGCTGAGCATCAGAAATCTCGAAGCTCAACTGACAATAATATCGGCCACTCTCCTAGATTCAAATACTAGGATAGACGTAAATGGCCAGCGTAACACCTCACACCCACCAAGAAAGCAAAACCAAAAACACATACAGAAAACAGTCAATCCTTCAAACGCAACATCTGCAGCACAGAAGAACCCAAATCCACCGTCCACCACACCCAAACCAATAGCAAATAAGCCTCATCCCCAACAGGAGAAACCACCACAACAAAAAGTCCAGCAAGAAACTACTAAAGGCAAGACCACGACACACACCCCATGCCCAGCACAAAACCCAGATTCCAGTAGAATCCCCATAGAGAAACCCGATTCCCAGCCTACGAACCCACTACCATCCCAAAAAACATCCAAAAACGCATCGGAAACCACCCCGAAAAAACTCCCCACAGTTAGACGTCCAGCCCATCTGCCCCCTGAAGCTACTCCCTACACAATAGTCTTAACAGGAGTACCCGAGCTAGCAGAAGACACCCCAGAAACTGCATGGTCACTTAAAAACAAGGCCATGCAGTGGCTCAGTATAAATAGACCTCTGGAATCACACCTATCAGGAGGGATTACGTCAGCACGTAGGGTAGCCTGGATAGGCAAAACCAAGAAATCAATACGCGGTGACTGCATTATTGTAACATGCAGAGATCCCGCAACGGTAGACTACATCTGTGCCTGGCCACAACTCGAGAAAAAAGGGGGAATAGACGCCCGCCACCTTTCTCTTTTTTACCCCCCAGTAAAACAACACCACAACCTACCACCCTGGGAATGGCACCACCACCCCAAAGATCCACAAAACCAGGACCCATGGCGCCAAACACCATGGAGTCGGAGGGATTACCCACGTGAGTACCCAAACAGGGGGGGGCCAAGAGAAAGGTATGCTGATGGCCAATTTCCATATTGGCATGATCGACCCTACCCAGCACACGAAGGCTGGCAGGGATTCCCGACCCAAAACCGATACGAGTGTCTCGATATGGTCGATTGACCATTTTCGGTCGATCTTAGCCAACACACAGTTGCCGCCTCATACCACCCAGTCTCTGATAAGCACCCGACAGCCTCACCACAATTGCCTGACACTCCAGAAGCACCAACGATCCAACTTAACAACCCTTTGACCCACACCTCCCCCAAAAAACTAGACATGGGCGAAAGATTATTCACTGACCAAGTTTCAGCCGCTGAAATCCCTACCAACCACAAAATACTACCCGCCACCTTGACAGACAATGAGGCCATGAATATAGGTATAGCTTTCTGGAACGTTGCAGGACTAACCGGGAAAATAACATGCCCTCAATGGCTGGAAATAGCAGGAAGCCACCAAATCTTGTGCCTACAAGAGACCTGGCGTACATCCCCCCTCCATCTAACGGGATACAAAACATTCTTCACCAAAGCAACGCCTAGCACAATGGGAAGACCAAAAGGTGGACTCATGATCTATTTCTCCAACACCATAGCAGTCACGGTAAAACTAACGAAAGAAACACCTACTTTTCAAATCATCCAAATTACCCACCAGACTACCACATCGAGGAACATATATATACTCCTAAATCATTATAACAACGCAGGTACCTTGGACTGCTGCACAAATCTAGATGAAATGATGGCTCACATATCCACACTACAAAGCGCGAACTTAAGCGCGACAATAAAATACATCTGGGGAGGCGACTTTAACCACCCATTATGCCCTAACCATAAAATCGGAATTTGTGGCCTGCAATCTGATTCCGGAAACCCAATCCCTCACTTCGCCCACACTGAAAGCGGAAATAAGCTAAATGAAATCTTGTTCACTCTGGACCTAGACTTTGTAAATGAACTAGTGGACCCAGCCCAGGAATTTCTACCCACCTTCCATGGGCGAGGCTACATGTCCACCATTGATTTTATCTTAGCCTCTAACACGTGTAAAAGTTCGCTAAAAAATTACAAAGTAGGGTCCAGTCCAATCAGTGATCACTATCCCCTCAGCGTGGAGCTCATAATGGAGAAAGCGGGCCGCTCTGCAACTAAAACCAGTTCTCTTGACCAACAATCAATAACAATAAAAAAGAAGAACGGGTACGCCATCAAATGGGCGAAAGTCGACCCTGAAGTGACCTCGCAAAGGATACTTGAAAAAGCGCACCCCTGGTTAAGGGACTGTTTGTCCGCACAGGCCTCCCCTGAACTAATCATCACCTCTTTCCATAACATTCAAGGGGCAATAAGAGACGAGTTACTCAAACACATGGTAAACAAACCTAAACCCCAAACAAAAAGATGGTTTAACTCAGACTGCAGAAAGGCCCTCACGTCCTTAAAAGAAGCCCTTCGGCAGAAACCAAGAGATGCCCAATTAATTTCTCTCCGGAGGAAAACGTATAACGAAGCTAGGAAAAACCGAAGGCTGCAGATAAAGAGAGATCTTTGGTGCCAATTACACGAAAGTGCATTAAAAAAGGACAGTATCACATTCTGGCAGACCATCAGATCACCTTTTCTAGATAATAACACCGATCCATACCATCTCGACGTAGCAGTAACCGAGAATGACTGGGTTCACCACTTTTCCAAAATCTTTGGCTCGCCATCTGACATACCTCAAACAGAACGCGAGGATGAAGCAGAGAAAAATTTTCGTCCCATTGAGCTGCGTTTCACTGTCACCGAGGTCAGAAAGGCAATCAAAGCGTCAAAAACTGGCAAGGCTCCCGGCCCAGACGGGGTACCTATGGACCTGTTCTTACACAACAGTGACTATTGGTCGCTAATAATAACCCGGGTAATGACTGCAGTCGCTGAAATCGGTCTCCTCCCATCATGGTCATCATCCACCCTCCTGCCAATATTTAAGAAAGGGGACCGCAACGATCCCGCGTGCTACCGGCCGATCTCCCTTCTGGATTCCACGGGCAAAATTGCAGGCCGACTACTCCTGGACCGATTACAATCCTGGGCCCAGGCAAACAACATCTTCACAGACCTGCAATATGGTTTCCAGAAGGGGCTCGGAACGGTGGAGCAGGCCTTAAACCTGACCCTCCTGGCCGGAAAATACGCTCACGCAAAAGAAGGAAAAATCTACCTGGTCTATGTAGACCTGAGCGCGGCTTTTGACTGCGTTCAGCACGCAAAGCTGTGGGAAATTATGTCCAATCTTGGAGTAGACCCACCGATATTGGCTTTCCTTAGGGGTCTATATACCAACGCAGAAGGCCGAGTGCGGTATGGCATCGGCGGCGAACTGTCACGCCCCTTTAAAATCACACGAGGAGTAAGGCAAGGGTGTGTACTGGCTCCCTTCTTATTCAATCTATACACCAACGGGATTGAAGAAGCTATGTTGGCAGGGAGTCAGGACCTCCCACAGATAGCACGCCGCCCTATACCCATCCTCCTCTATGCCGACGACTCGGTCATCCTGGCCCGAACAGCAAATCAACTTCAACGACAGTTGAATAAATATGTGACGTTTATGGACTCTTTGGGTCTAAAAGTAAATGCAAAGAAAACACTTACAATGATCATAGGACCCAAACACGGAACTTCAAGATCCATACACATAAATAACACCAAGCTGGACAAAACAACAGTATACCCCTACCTGGGTATACTCGTGGACGACTCAATGACCTGGCGTAAAGCCATTGAAGCCAGAAACCTCAACTTCCGTCGAGCAACATCAGCACTCTGTGCCTTTTCCAGGAAACTCGGCAAACCAGCTCCTTCCGAACTGTTAACGCTATACTATGCAAAGTGTCACAGCGTGGCTAGTTACGGAGCTGGCATCTGGGGATACGGAAGCATTAACCAACTACAGGTAACGGAGAATGCCTTTATTAAGTATGTCCTGGCCCTTCCCCAAAGCTCTCCGATTCTAGCATCACATCGAGAGCTAGGGATGGAATTTGTGACAGACACTATACGCTGCCAGCCCCTCATTCTATGGCATCGCATATGGTGCAACTCAGAAAGCCATATAACACGCTCCCTCATCGCCGACTGCCTTAGTCTATCTCACTGGAGGAAAATTCCCTGGCTCAACTACATTTTTAAATTTTTTCAAGATCTAGACCGGGAGCAATATTTTCTTGATCCACCTTCAATAGAAGACATTTCAAAGAAACAGCTCAAAGAACTATGTATGGGCCACTTAAGAGAACTCCGCAATCAGGCTGGGATTGTAAAAACGCAAAATGGAAAAATCTGCCTATTGCAACCAGTGAAATTGATACAGCCCTACCTGATGTTCTTTCTTTCAAACTACGAAAAGTTTCTATTGACAAGGCTCCGGTTCGATCTCTTCTTCCGCTTGGTTTCATTTCCGGAACAGAACAACTGGTCTCGGAATTTGTGCTGTTGTCCGTGTGACGGTGTATCCAAGCAATCAACGGTCCATGTCACACTGTTCTGCAAATACTACAGCGCAGCCAGGAAAAAATGGATTGTTCCCCTTCTTCGTTCAAGCGGTCTTAGAAACACATATCCAGCTCTTGTTTATCTCCAGTCACCGGTAAACCCGCACGAAGCCAAAATGATATCGATGTTTTTAAAAAAAGTAATGAAAACCCGTCAGGGCATTGTTTTATAAATCTACAAACATGTGAATTTCTGTACAAAACTGATGATTTTTATAAATTGTACTTTTTATGATTATGCACATTTTTATAATCGAATAAAAGTTTATGAATTGAATTGAATTGAACTTTTTGCTCCCTTTGATGGAGAATGAGGCCAGGAGACTAAGGGCTGGGCCTCCAACTCCCATCTCCCTGAGCCTAGCAACCAAGACAGAGGGAGTCAGGGTGTCGAAGGCTGCCGTAAGGTCGAGAAGGACCAGAAGGGTGGTATGGCCCTTATCGACCTTCGATCGGATATTAAGAACCACAGTAAGGGCAGATTCAGTACTGTGGGCTCTTCGTAAGCCATGTTGCGAGATATCCAGCAGACTCGAGTCATCCAGAAAGGTGGTGAGATGGCGGTTAAAATGAGCTTCAAGTATTTTGGCGGGGGCCGGTAACGAGGAGATGGGTCGAAAAAATTTCAGGACCCCGGGGCCTAAAGAGGCCTTCTTCAAGAGAGGTTTGACGACCGCCAATTTCCAGGCAAGGGTAAAAATGTCCTCCATAATTGCTAGGTTCATCACCTCTAGAAGGGGGGGGGGATAAGCACCTCCCTACAAGCCTTCAGGATTTCGAGCGGACAGGGGTCCAAAAGGGGAGCCAGATTTGATGTTATCAAGAAGGCGGCTGATCTCATCCAGGGTGAGAGGCAGGAAAGTAAGAAAGCTAGGCCCAGGTTCAACAACCTGAGACCCTGCTGCAGAAAGGGGAGGAGGAGGAGGAAGGGGGTCCAACTCCCGGTTGAGGAGTTCTAGAGAATTGTAGATATCGGTAATTTTTGATTGAAAAAAAGTTGAAATGTTGTCACAGAGCTCTTGAGTTTCCACTATGGAATCCACAGTCCTGGGGGGCAGAAAGGGAATCAATGATCTTAAAAAGATCTCTGGAAGATTTCAAAGAGGCGGTCAGATTAACATAATAGGCCTCCCTACAAGCCTTCAGGATTTTGAGCGGACAGGGGTCCAAAAGGGAAGCCAGATTTGATGTTATCAAGAAGGCGGCTGATCTCATCCAGGGTGAGAGGCAGGAAAGTAAGAAAGCTAGGCCCAGGTTCAACACCTGAGACCCTGCTGCGGAAAGGGGAGGAGGACGAAGGGGGTCCAACTCCCGGTTGAGGAGTTCCAGAGAATTGTAGATATCAGTAATTTTTTATTGAAAAAAAGTTGAAATGTTGTCACAGAGCTCTTGAATTTCCACTATGGAATCCACAGTCTGGGGGGCAGAAAAGGGAGTCAATGATCTTAAAAAGATCTCTGGAAGATTTCAAAGAGACGGTCAGATTAACATAATAGGACTTTTTTTCCTCAATAATTGCTAATTTATATTCTTTTAAGAGGTATTTATGCTATTTCTTTTAGAGAGGATCAAGATGAGCGCGCCAAAGCCTCTCCTGTTTTCTGCAGCCCTGCCTCAGCAGTCTGAGTCTATCAGAGAAACAAGGGTGCGGAAGGACTCTTTCTAGCGGAATAGTGCTGCTTGACAGGGGCTAAGATGTCTACAGCCTCAGTGATGGTATTGGAGAGATCCACTACTGCGGAATTGATGTCCTTCTTTACTAGAGGGCTAAGTCTATTCATGAATGGGACAAGGGCTTCATTATTAATCTCCCTGAAGTTTCTTCTAAGTTCCGATTTCTTGGAATCCGAGTGGGAGTGGGCAGTGTGATGAATTTTAAGCTTAATGGGCACCGCCAAATGATCCGACCAGGCCAAAGGGATAGGGGTGCCTGTCTTCAATTTAAGGTCATTGGAGAAAACACCATCAAGCGTATGGCCCACTAGATGAGTGGGGCTATCCACAAGTTGGGTCAGGCCACATGCTCCCAGGGTTTCTACCAGGGACAAAGTGTCTCTGGAAGTCAAATTTTCTAAATTAAAATTAAAATCCCCTAAAAGAGTAAGGTTAGGACTATCAATAAAAGGTTCTAATAGTTTCATCAAGTCTTGACTAAAAGAGGTTCTAGGACCAGGGGGCCTTTAGAATAGGATACCCGAGAATGAGACTGTGGGGGTTGAATTATTAGAAAAATACATGGCCTCAAAACAATCTGAGGGGGTGGAGAGGTGCTCAATTCGGCATATGGAGGAGCCTTTATACAGTATTCCCAACCCACTTCCTCTTTGCCCAATTCTGTCCATCCTGGCCAGGGCGTAGCCCATGGGAATTGCGTCTACAAGGTCAGGGCCAGAGGATTCCGAAGCCCAGGTTTCGGTGATAAATTTTGGGACTTGCAGTCCTATTTATCATGCGTTAAAATCGGGTCTACGATTCCCAAAATGCAAAGCAAAAGTTTAGCTAACTGTGGAAACTTGAGTTCTCTAAAGGAACATTGTGGAAAGGTAATGTTGAATTTTTTTTTCCGTGGATCGTTAATGTAGAACGCCAGTCCGAAGTACTTGTGCACAACCTGGAAGGAGGGTGCAGGATGAGTACCGGACTAGTCATGGGGGTTAACTCACGACCAGCCAGTTCTAAGCGTCAATCTGTCCTGCACAATGTCCAACCCGCTTTACTGACAAACACCAGTAATATCGACTCAATGAGCGTGAGTATAAATGTTAGTGACCTGCCACACGAGAGGCCTTGTCTCCAAATCTTCACAGCCATTTCTGTACAAGATGGACTCTCTTGTCCTGTTTCACGTTTTTTCCAGAGTGAGGAGCAGTGAGTGGAGGGAGAAAGAAAGGAGATTGATGGAGGGGATGAGAGCGAAGAAAAATGTGTTGAAAGATGAGGGCTGGGGGATTAGAGACAGAGGGAGGGTGGGTTTAAACATTGAGAGGGACTGTAAAAAAGCAATCAGGGGACATATTAGCATTACCATTAGAGAACATACTGCATATACTGTATATTTATTAGAGTTCACAATTGTCTTTACACTTATCAAGGGTACAGATGAGGGTCTGCGGTGACAGCCTATACAGCACCACAACATCGATCTATCATCTAGAGAAGTCTGTGTTAGCCGGAAACAATTTCTGGTGCAGTTAATATGTGACCCGCGGCCGCAAGTTATTTATGGATAAGGAACCCGCTTCAGGCTACAAACATAATTTAAACGCTTTGGCTAAAACTAATGCTAAAAGTAATGCTAAGTCTATGAACGTTGTGCCTATTTTAAATAGGCACAACGTTCACAGACTTAGCATTAGTTTTAGCCATACGATCGATCGGACGTGAGATGTGGCTCCCCTTGGCTATTGCCCAACTAGGCCTATTTGTAATATGCCCTGATTCAGTGACCTGTTGCTGTAGGGGCCCTGAACGTATTACAGCACCAGATCACTGCACTTGACTTATCCGCACGCATCTGTTTTCAGAAACCGCTGGCACGAGCTTGTGCACGTTTGAAGTTTGTGGTGCAGAGATTCAGCTGCGGGGGCAGGGTGATCCTGTTATTCATGCAGCGCAGGGGGGGTTTATCTCGTTGGTAATGACTGTCTGCATTTTCTCCCACATTTTTTTTCTTCAGTGCAGAGACTCAGACTCAGAGTCAGATATATCATATCACTAGACTTTACTTGCACTCTACAGACACAGACACCTACCTGATGCGTCATCACAGTATACTGTAGTGGTCTGTGGTCAGTAGTACTTCTAATCAGACTCTAATCAGACTCGCAGTATCTGTACATTCCCTCCTCGTCCTCGAGTCCACATGCTCTCGTGTGCAGACAGAGAGATGGGGATGATGAGGTGAATGGTGGGCCGGCCCGATTTGCCCAACAACTGAAGAATGTCCAATCACTGAATGGCCTAACACTAAGCCATTGCAGTGATTGGGCATTGCCACGTTGGACTCCCACCCCCGCGGTGCAACACTAGACTGCTGCTGGCAAGGCAGGCAAGCACAAGAACTCAGAAGCACCACTAATGCTGCACTAGCCAATCCTGACGCTGCTCTCTTCAGAGGAGAGCTGCTCTCTAAAGAGAGCAGCATCAGGATTGGTGTGAGCACGAAAAAAACGTTGCTCCTTTTTCAACCACTGGGGTCTGTGGCATGAGGCAAACCCCGTACTCAGCGGTGCTTGCTTTTCAAGGGCCACAGGCTTCAGTAGTTGAAGAAAGGCAGCCGGTCAAACACCACATGCGCAGTGGTGCGAGTCCGCGACAGTCAGTGTGAGTCAATGCAGGCTGTCCCAGTGTCATGTGATCGTGATTTAATGACGTGGCGCCGCAGCGCGATGGGGCGCAGTTTAAATTATTTTTAATAATAGAAACTAATCTGTGCGCGCTAAAATTGCCCCCAATAATTATTAGTGGGGCAACGCCCCCACCGCCCATATGGTAAAACCGCCACTGCTGATAAAGCCCTAAACCACTGAGGCTACTCCCTGGTAGTGCACACAAGTTTCACCTCCAACTGCAGGGGCGCTGGTATCCTCCTCAAAACATCTGTGCCATATACGCCAGGTCAGACATGGAATGACCCCATGAGTAGATTTTTTACACAAACGGTTACTTGGGACACCCTGCATTTAACCTTTGCTCGGTTTATGTACTGCCCAGAGTACAGGAGGAAACCCTTTTGGCACTTGGTACATCGCTGTTGGATATGCCGGTGGGTACACTGATACTCGGGGGGAGCGAGGGGTATGAATGCTATGACGGATCCAGAGAACGATATGATGTCCAGTAAAGAGAGAGAGAGAGACACCGTTGGGAGCCTGCTCAAATCCTTTACAGATGCAATGGGGATTGTAGACCCCTGGCGTGAGCATAACCCAACCACGAATCAGTTTACATGCCCATCCGCACGGCATGGTCGTTTTTCCCATTTGAATTATATATTTACTCATCACTTGAGTGTGGATTAGTTCCTCAATGCATGCCACTTGAACCATGGCATTTCTGACCACTCCCCAGTGGTGGTGACAATTTCAGGTCCTGTTGGGGATTCCGTGATGCCCTCAGGGATAGCCTCTTCGCCTTTAAAAGACAGGCAATTCCAAAGACGAGAGTGAACAGATCAATACTTCCACGACAATGTGGAATCGGTCGACTCAACTTGGACCTCATGGGAAGCCATCAAGACAGTGCTGCGTGGCCATGCTCAAGCCCTCCTAGGAGCAAAGAGAAAGGAACAGACTATCAAACATGAAATGCTAGAGAGAGAGATTACCTCCTTGGAATTAGAGATACTGAGGAGGGAGGTGCCCGACACCCACTTGTGCCATCATTTTTGGCTTGGACAACAGGAGCTGAGAGACCTGGCAGAGGATGAAGCCAGAGTACATATAGGCCTCTCAGAGGCGACTGTAAAATGTCAGCGATGAGGAAAAACAAACAAGCTCATTGCTTGGTTAGAAAGGAGAGATAGGGGTAGGAACTGGGTCGTAGAAATCCAGGACTCTGCAGAGACATCCCGCACCAGGGGAACAGCCATAGTAGAGGCCTTAGCCACATAATATTAACACACGTACTCCTTCACGACTACCCGATCTAGACATGACTATGTTCAACTTCTCAAACCCTCTTCTGTGGGGTGTCCGGGGGAGTGGCGTCTGGGAGGAACGGATCTCCTTGTACGCTGATGACATCCTGTTATATGCTACACGGCTTCGCCTCACGGTAGACAGAATTCTCCATATTTTTCAACTCTGTGAGTTATTCTGGTTACCAGATCAACTGGGACAAGTCTCTTATTTATCCTTTGGCCAGAGGACGCCCAGTTTTGCTGCCCACATGTGTGGCCCTGGAGTCAACACAGGGTTTTCAATCCCTTGGCATTTATGTGACCAGAGATGCTGAGGACTTTATGCCGAGAAATCTGTTTCCTCAATTTGAGTGTGTTAGGGAAGATGTAACACACTGAAAGGCATTTCAGGTGTCCTTGGTGGGAAGGTCATACTCTTTAAGATGTGGCCCCCTATCTCCTCCGTCTGCTATATGTCTGTCAGAATACTCCATACAGGGTGCCGTCTGACTTCTGCACAATTAACTGTGAATTGCGTAAACTCCTATGGAATGGGAGCAGCTCACAAATCTCCCTTGATAAGCTACAGTACGGGGTGCTTGGAGGGGGGGCTAGCGATTCCTGACATTCGCACCTACTATTGGCCTGCGCAGCTTGTTGCAGTTAATGACTTGGTGTTCGGGAACTTAGAGGACCCAGCCTACCGAGTTGATTGAGAAGTCCTCGGAAGCCAAGGTTATCCATCAATCCTAAATAAAAGGAAACAAGTGAGATTTCTGCCTCTACATACTCAGACGGTTGATATAAACAATGAAAGAATGAAGCAATGGCTGGGAGATGGGCACACTCCACAAAAAGCAAGAAGAAAAGCATTTATAAAAGTCCAATTTTAAGCCAATGTCTAAGAGTAATCTGGTGCTCCAGAGAAGGAAAAGCCATCCATTCTTCCTTGATCTGAAAAGGTTCAGGAATTAGCAAAGTTTCTCTCCAGGCACACAGAAGTGAGTTGAGATCAAGGTTTCAAAGTTCTTTTTTATTGTTTCAATCATAAATACGAGCCCTTGCCAACACGTGTTTCATCTTAAGCTGTTGTTGTCACAGCAGACGTCTTCAGGGCAGGTTTTCTATAACAAAATCATAATCCAAACTTGGTATCCAGTTTGTTTTAACTTTTGCAGAGAAACAAAAGAGTTGTGCAAGACCCACCACCTGGGTCATGTGGTATTATGATGCTGAGGTCTCCTTAAACTCTCTACGTTTTGTCAAATTTGCCATCTTTTTTTTTATTTCAAATCATTTTTATTGAAGTAAGGAAAACAAAGAAAGTACAGTACAAGAAGGCTTCCAATACATAGATCAAGACGGAAATAGTGTTCGAAAACAATACAAAAATCCAACCGAAACCAAATTATAAGCTTGTCCGGTAATGTCTGTAAATGGAGTTACATGGGAATAATACCAATGATTAAGTAAATGACTAAAAACAAAAGAAAAAGCACAGTTGCATGACAATTCCAGTAGACGATAATTAGGTCAGGCACAGAGTTTCGTATTCCTAAGGGATATAATACCAAGTGGTACCTCACGGGGGGTCAACGATTGTAGCGCTGGGTTATCTGCTCCTCTCAGGAAGGAGAGCCACTCCTGCCATATCCTAAAACTGATTTCTGATGCATTCTTCCATTTGCACAAAATCACCTTACATGCCAGTGTTAACATCAAGTCCAAAAGCTGGCGATCCTGGGAGCTAGGTAATTGTGGGTCGAGGGCCCCCAATGCAACATAAACAAATTCCCTCACCGGCTTCAGATGGAATACACATTGAATGCAGTCGAAAATATTATCCCAGTAGTTCTGAAGAGAGGGACAGTAAAAGAGAATATGGGCAAGATCACCTTCCCCCAATTGACAATTCCAGCATGTGGGTGTATCTCTCAGTTGGCACTTAAAAAGTCGAGTGGGAGTCCAGAACACTCTGTTTAATAGCATAAATTTTGTCTGGGACATGATCGGCGACACCTTATTGGTTAAAGCGGTTCTGTGGTTCATATCCCAGTCAAAGTCTATCCCAGTGGAATTGGGTTCTGATTCCCATTTTATCTCAGCCTTTCTGTGGGAGTTCTTGGGCAGAGGGAGTAGTAGCTTATATACTCTGGAGACGAAGTGGCCAGTGGAAACGAGGTGTGGTAGGTGGGACACGAGCCATGGTGTGTGTGTGTGTGTCAAAGCCCGAGTAGATATGATTGTTTTCAGTTTCAGGAATTCATAGAAATCCATAGGTGTTAGGTCATATGTTGTCTGAATAGTCGAAAAGGGAAGGGGCTGAGTCCCGTCATATAGATCGGTTACCATGTTAATACCTTTTGTGGTCCAGGATTCCCAGTAGAGGGTTTTGCCATTTAGTTTAAAGGAAGGGTTTCTCCATAGAGTCACAAACGTGGATTTTTTAATTGTTAAGTCAGTTTTATGGGACTGATCTAACCTTAACAGGCCCTCCTCGTGTTCAACATAATATATTCAGAGTGGGGTAGGTGTGATAGATCCATGGTTAGCAGGGCCGGGAGAGGTGCATGAGCGATGATAGATTTTTCAATATCTAACCACATTGGCGTGTAAGATGGCGAGTTTATCAGCCATTGTGCTTCCTGTTTGCCGAGAAAAGCTGTTTGATAAGTCCTGAACGAGGGAAGACCCAGGCCGCCCTTTTCTTTTGCTAATTGTAGCTTCTTCAGTGATACCCTGGCTCTTTTACCTTGCCACAGGAATCCGCCAAACAGCCTATCCACCTTATTAATGAATTCGTCAGTGAATGTCATAGGAAGCATGCTGGCCAAATAATTCACCAACGGGGTGCACGTCCTCTTAAGGGTCTCCGCCCTGCCCCACCATGAAAGGAATTTAAGTGACCATCCTTCTAAAAGGGAGGAGATCTTTTTTAGGGTAAGTTCTTCATTGACTTTTAGGGTGGAGATCAGGTCTTTGTCAAAGTCGAGACCCAGATATTTAAAACATTTTGGTTGCCAGGTTAGGCCAGAGTCTCCAAGGATATCTTTATTGCCTATGTTGTTAAATAGCTTGACTTCCGTTTTGTCCTTATTCAGTCTGTACCCTGAGACCCGGGAAAACTCATCAATAGTTGTCATCAGGGCGGGTATTGCTTCACCAGCTCTCTCCGCCATAATTAGCACATCATCTGTATATGCTGTGAGTTTTACATTACACCCTTGAAATGGAATACCAGCAATTGCGTCATTATGTCTAATGTGGTAGAGAAATGGCTCGATCGCCAGTAAAAACAAAGAAGGCGACAGGGGGCACCCTTGCCTCGTACCTTGCTTCAACTGTAAAGGGGATGAAAAAGAGCCACCCGCCCTAACTTTAGCCGTTGGACAAGAGTAGAGAGACATTACCAGTCTGGTAAAGGTCGTCCCCAGGTTGAATTTGTGTAGCACTGCTTCCAGGAAAGACCAGTCAACTTTGTCAAAGGCCTTCTCGGCGTCTAAAGTTATTGCCGCAGTGGGTGCGTCAAGGAGTTTGGCTTTTTCCAGAACAGTACCCTAGTATTGTCACTTGATAGAAACCCTGCTTGGGAAGGGTGAATCAATTTTGGAAGAACTCGTTGGAGACGTGCGGAGAGGATCATCGCCAGGAGTTTACAATCAAGGTTAATGAGGGAGATGGGCCTATAGTTCTTTGGGAGAGAAGGATCTTTACCATCTTTTGGGAGAACTGCTATTACAGCTTCGGACAGGGTACCTTTAACTTCACCAGTATCGTTTATTTCACGAAAAAGATGTAGAAGGGGTTCTACTAACAGGGAGGGAAATGTTTTGTAATAACGTGCTGTGAACCCATCAGGGCCGTGGGCCTTTCCGCATTTCAAAGATTTAATTGCTTGCTCTATTTCGGTAACTGTGATCGCTGAGTTAAGTCGCAATTGCTCATCAGAGGAAAGCTGGGGGAGGTCACATTCGTTTAAATAGTCCTGAATTTTATCTTCTTCTACAGATGCGTTTTTGGCATATAAAGTTTCATAGAATTCTTTAAATACCTCCGCTATCTTGTTTGGGTCTGAATGGGCGACCACTGACGCATTCTTGACGATATTAATTGTGTTTTTTTTAACCTTGAATTTCAGGTATGCGGCCAAGCTCCTACCTGCCTTATTCGAGTCGCAGAGTTTAAACCTTCTTCTTCTATCTAGCCATATCCCCGCCCTCTCGCTCACTATTTTATTATATTCATATTTTTTGTTAGCCAATGCATTTAGTGTCATGTCACCTCTGATTGTCCGGTGTTTATGTTCTAGGTCCGAGATTTCCAGTTCAAAAGTTTCTAACTTCATGTTATGATCTTTATTCATTGCGGATCTAATTTTGATGCATACCCCCCTAATGGTGCTTTTCAGGGCCTCCCAGCGGATGAGATCGGAGGTATCTCCCCTCTTATTGATGTCCAGATATGTGTTAATATTGATTGAATAGTAAAGCGGTGTTGCTCTTTGTTTAATATTTCATCATTCAGGCTCCACGACGTTTGGCGGGGTGAGGTCTTGACGTTGGAAATGGATAGGGAATGCAGGAGTGATCGGATATTACTATTGGTTCTGTTGAGGGATCCTCTATCCTAGGAACCCCATTCTGTGTTATGAGAATATATTCTATTCGTGAATATGAATCGTGAGGAGCGGAATAGAATGTATAATCTCTGGCCGTGGGATTCTGTAGTCTCCACCCATCAATGAGATGGAAACGCTTGCACATGTTAATAAAAGCTTTATGTGATTTGTTCGGCCTGAATGGACATCGGGAGTCTCTATCTAGGATAGGATCCATGGGGAAGTTGAAGTCTCCGGCTAATAAATGTACGGCCGAGTCTGGTATGGTCTCAATTTGTTTGGCCAAGTCCTTCCAAAATTTTAAATCGTTAGTGTTAGTGCCGTAAGCATTTGTTACATAAAATTCTGTGTTATCCCTACTAGGTTTAGCTGTGACCCACCTCCCTTTATCATCTGGGGTGGACGAGAGGAGTTCAACTTTCGACTTTTTCGCTAGTAGTATTAATACCCCATTCTTCTTACCCACTGCCTCTGACCCTACAACCTCAGAATAATATTTATTCCTCAATGTGTAAAATTGTTTAACATCAATTTTAGTCTCGTGTAGCAGGACAATGTCCCCTCGTTGTCTACGCAGGTAGTCTAGTATCTCTTGCCTCTTGATGGGTTGGTTCAGACCTTTCACATTCAGGGACAGTATTTTCAATTTGTCTGTAGCAGCCACACCAAGCGGTGTATCAATTGTAGGATGCACCATCTGTAAACAATACGCTCAAGATCCAAGCCACGTGACCCCTAGGTGTTCTTATTATCCGTGAGTCGTCCCGTGTGAGAACAGTGATGTACCTGAAGGTCTTACCAACTACCGTAACCAACCAAATCAGAGTGTGTGATCGTAGGAGCCTGTGAATATGTCATGCAATTGTCAGATAAATCCAGGGCAATAAGTACATAAAAGGAAAGAAAAATACTACACATACTACACATACCCTCCCCCAGCCCTCTCTCCCCGCCACCCCACCCTCCCCAACAGTAAACAGTAAGCATGGTGACTTAAGAGAAATCGCAGCATCTCCCTCCCGTGGATATCAAACTATTAGAAACATTGGAACTGCTTCATCAAACAAGAACATCCTAGCCAATTTCACCTAGAGAGTAATATTTCAGATACTTGACATTTGAGGACAGGGCCCCATCATGTAACAAGTATGTACTCAACATTGTTCCTCTGGGTTAAACCGATGACAAACACAAAACCCATTCCAAACTCCACACCAAGATCACCAAAGATCATTATAGCTGTAGAGCAAAAAATGTTCATGCACAGAACAAGGCAACTGACATATATAACTATTCCATATGAAACTAGCATTCCAAGTATAGATTGCATTTCAAATATAAATTGCATTTAACTTGCATTGAACTTCTGAAACAACTGTTTGTTTCATTATTTCCATTCACACAAGCGGTTACCAAGCGCAATTGTATGTGGCAAATTGCATATTGGTCAGGCAGGACTTTGAATGCCTTAGATTCATCATGGCACATGACGAGAAGAGTCAACAGTAGGGAAAGTGCCTGATGGTCGATACCCTATGGTGAGTGGCCAGAAGGATGTTCCATGAGCCCATCCAAGTTTGAATGAATACCAACAGCACCCAATTGCCTACCAATATCAGTGTTACTGAACAATCTATGGCCGTAGAGAGATCCACCTATGGTCGCAGCACAACCAAACAGCAAGGAAAAATTTTATTCATCCAACTTTATGAGCAAAGGATACTCATTTGTAGCCGGAAGCTGAGGCAGCCATGCCTCCCGAGTTGTTAGTGTCCATCTCCTGATCTGTAGGGCCCTCCAGCATTCGTTTGAGTTTCATCGGATCTGAAAAGATATGTGGGGATCCTTGTATGATCACTCTGTATTTTGCTGGTCCTATGAAACCGTACTGATATCCCATTGATTTAAGCTGTGGGCGGAGTGCCAGAAATGCCTTTTTTACATCCACTGTTTCCTTGCTGTAGTCCTGTGAAATAAATACTTTGGCATTTTTCCATAAGATGTGATTGTTTTTCCGAACAAATGAAAGGATCTGTTCCACGTGCTGGTAACGAAGTGGTTTGCAAACAATGGACCTAGGACCTTTTTGTGTTTTGGATATTCTGCCTGGGACTCTATGCGCCCTGTCAAATTCTAACGGCTGATTGAAGGTCATATTGGTGGCCTGCGCAAACTATGATTCCAGAAACGTCCTGTGAATCCTCAGACCCTTTCGGAATTCCAAAAATACGGAGGTTCTCCCTCCGATTTCTGTCCTCCAATTCGGCTAGCTTCCTCGTTGTTTGGTCCGATATTATGGACAGGCGCTTAAGAGCTCCACATGTTTTGGTTTCACTATCTTCCAAACGGCTAATCCTCGATTATGACTCTGTGAGCCTTGTATTAGTGTCCCGTATATCCTGTCGTATCGCTGCCACCTCTTCCTTAGTTGATTTGGCCAAGTCTCTCACCTCATCTAGTCTGCTCAGGATCATTTCTATTGCTTCACTAGTGTCCTTTTTGCCTTTGACGGGTGAGCTTGGGTTTGAGTGGTCTGATTTGACCCTTTTAAGGTGTTTCTGTCCTTTGGTCTCCATAGTTCTGACTCTGGATGATAACCGTCAGAGTATGTGACTAATAGGAATTTAGCAGCTATGGGTTCGCAGGGCAGTTTGCCTGGATTTTGCCTTGTTAGCTTTGACTTTGTCTTATGAATAGTTCCTCGCTGGCGCTGCAGGTGGAGGATGGCACAGGTAGCTGGGCAATAGCACTCGTAGGGCAAGGCCGCCGGATGTGGATGGACCCCAGACTGAAATTAGCTAATGCGACGTACTGAAGCTACACTGATAGAGTTGCAGCAGGACAAAGCGGCGCGTCACGTTTATGGTGGCAGTGACGTGGCTCCCTTAGACCCACTTGCAAAGATGTGTATTCGAGGAATGATAGAGTCGGGAGACACGAGGTTAGTTTCACCGGAGGGCACTCGTATAGGACAGCACAACTGACGTAGGACTTGTGCATGTGCAACAACACGCCGATATGTATTGCAAGCTGATTTAACCTTCAATGGTTCCTCTTTAACTGGCTGGGTTAGTGGGCATATTCACAGCATAGCGATCACAGGACCACAACATCATTCATTCGTTCCCCCATGTCTACACAGCTTGAAGTGATCTGGTTGGATTGGACCCTTGTACCTTACATGGGATCTACTCGTACTTCTGCTTATGAGACAGTGTGCCCGCCATTTTACATTCGACCTCTTCCATGCCTGGCAGGTTTAAACAATGCCGGTGCGTGATGTGCGCTGTTCCGTTTATTGTTTAGGGCATATTTTGCTGGTCGCTGTGATCAGGACATATGTTTATTGTTGTCCTTTGTTTAGTGCCCTCGGACGTGAGATAAAGGCGGAGGCGGGTCACAAAAGTGCGAACGAGCAGGTCGCCATTGCGTTATGGTATGAGCTTCCGACCCACCTTCCTATGTTCTCATAGATGCAGTCTCAGGTCTCCGTTTATTTACACTGATCCGACCTCTTTAACGAGTGACCAGCGCAAATCTGGTGAAGCGCGGGTACAAGCGCCCGAATGTTATACATATAACAGCGCCAGGGGTTGAAATCCTCTTGTCCGCCATCTTGGGAGAGAAAATGTTTGCGTCCGTTCCTTGGTGGACTAGCGATGCTCAAGGGTGGCAGAAAAACAGTAGATTGTACTTCCGTATGGGTCGCGGGAGCCCGACAGTCAGCATAACCTCCAGCGATGATCATTAGCGAGGTGGATCGGACGACCACCTACGTCCGTGTCTACTGCCGTGGCTCGTGCTCCCGCCGTTGTCAGGCGCGGGAGCGCTCAGTCCCTTCGTGAATTACGACGCACCTCTGCCTCTTCTTGTGCCGAAAATCGGCTCATCTTGTGCTCCACTTATTCCGACTCACGAAAACATAATTTGTTCCGCTTTCGGACTGGGCAGTAAGGTTCCAAACACTGGATAAAGAACTCGTATCGGGAGGAGGAAAGCCTTACGCCGCCATTTCTCTTGGCGTCCAAACCACGCCCCCCAAATTTGCCATCTTGATGCGTTTTAAGACTAGGGACACAGGCCCTGAAGAAGTCTGCTGTAACAACAACGTTTTGAGACAAAACACTTGTTGGCAATGGCTCGTATTTATGATTGAAATAATAAAAAAGAACTTTGAAACCTTGATCTCAACTCACTTCTGTGTGCCTGGAGAGAAACTTTGCTAATACTGAGACGGTTGTTAGAAGGTGGAGAGAGGCCAATAAACACATGGGCTGGGAAGGCAGGCTGACAGATAGGACCCCACTATGGGACAGCAAATTATTACAGGAAGTTGGGTACCTGAAGGTTTCCATAAATGAGGTCTGATGGGTATAGAATACCTTGGTGACATTTGGAGATGGGGTGCACTACTCGCTTTTGAAGACCTACAGAAACATGTCACATACTTGCAGTTGTGACATGCATAATGGCGCCATGTGCCAGAGAGCAAGCAATTGCCGGAGTACACTCCACTGGAAGGCCGTTTGTTACTTGATCCTATGCCAGCCTAGGTGATCTCCTTGATCTAGTAAAAAATAATGAACAATTCTCCTGGCCCTCTGTCCTCCCTGCGAGAAGCGTGGGAAAGGGATATAGGAATTATAAGGATGACGACTGGGTGGAGGCACTCCAGAGAAGTAGACATAAGAGCTCACTACTGTCTAATACAGCTACGGATATTACGCAGGTCCTATTATGCCAGGTCTCCATTACACCACCTGGGTCGGTACGATATGGCCGTATGTGCTATACTTAACTTCTGTAGCGGGAAATCAAGATACACCGCTACAACGTTTTTAAATGATTGAGTTATTTTTTTTTAGATGGTAAGAACCCAAGACCCTGGTTAAAAAACAGGACAAGTGATCCATTCTCTCTGATTATGTGCATATTTACATACGTACAGAGAGAAGAAGAAATTGACAGTATTAAATGGGAATAATAGCAAATCTCAACATCTAACTAATAATAGGGGACGAAGATAGTAACTAGTGAGTGAGGGTGAGCATTATTTTACTCAACAGAAAGGCCTTAATGGACTTTACAGTGATGCAGAGAGAGGCTTCCAAGTCTGAAAGTGGTGGTGGAATAATAAGTTTTGCCATTTCTTTTTGAAGTTGTTAAAGGGGAGATTCATAAAGGTTGAACACAAAATATGTTCAAGAGAGAAAGAAAGACTGTCCTGTATTTGTTGGGGTATTTTGATGGAGATTGTATTGTATTGTATTGTAAATTGCATTTGTATAGCGCTTACTATCACTGACGAGGCGTCAAAGCACTGTTCGGCGAGAAGCACGCTACTCCTGGACCCATAGAGGATTAGTGTAGTGAAATATGCAAGTACATTTTAAGTGGTGGATATGTTAGTCAGTTATTTGGATTCAGAAGGATAGCAGAAGGATAGCGTTTGTGGTGAACTATTGCTCCTCTGTGAGGGAGAAGGAGCAGGGCTAGACTGGTCATTCCGGGCACCGGGCAATCTCCCCCATTAGGCTGGATGGGGTGGGGGCCGGTTTCGTGACAGGGGGCGGTTCTGTTGTTGGGGCCGATTTGGACCGACCGTGAGTCACAGTTGGTCCAAATCGGCCCCAACAACAGAACACAGACAGTGCTTACAACAGCAGTACATTAAGCACATCACAATCAGGCCACCTAGCTGCTGAATGAAAGGCCTGGTGTGAGCTGCAGTGCCGCGCCGATTTCACATAAATGATTTCATTTTGATCATGCAGCAGCCAGGCCGCAGCGGAGCCAACCTGCCTAGAGGCCCTACTCAATAATATATTACACCGATGCACTACGTCACCACCTGTCCTCGCCTCCTGTCACCTGACCATGATGATGTTTTATTGTTGAAGACGCCCGCAGTGCGCATTTGTCACCGCCTCTGCAGCGCCGCTGTTTTTTTTAGGGTGGGGTCTGCTGTGATGCTCATGCGCATTGGGAAGTGCGCGTGACTGAGGCGAGGTCGAGGCAGGAATTCAGAGCAGGACAGCCAGGAAAGAGATCCGCACCCCGTAATTTAATCTCCCCTGTCTGCCGCCCGCAGCGCAGGTGAGTGTAGTATTTGTTTGTTTGCAGTGGTCAGGGTCCAGATCTGATTTATGGGTGGTGGGCGGCTCAGCACTACTGTGCAGGGCATGTGCTAAAAAGACATTTTTAGCAGGTAGGTGTGAAAGATGGAACTAGGTAAAACATAGCAAACAGCAAAAATTGAAATGTAATCATCAGGATGGATTTTTTTACATGTTTATCGACATTGTCTCTCTGTTCAAAGTGTAAGCATGTATTCCTCTTCTTTTGCTCTACGTGTAACAGGATGCAAACACCCATTGTGTCCCTATCAGACTTCAAGGTGCGCTCTTCTGTTTCTCCCCATGGATGAATGAAATAATTAATTGTAGATGTATAAAGCACACAGAGACGGGCATCCTCGAGCTATGGAGCATAGGACAGAAGGAGAAAGTCCAACTCATTTAGCAGCTAAAAGACATGTTCTGAGGACTTTGTGAAATGATTGTGGTTTGTCAGAGTTCTCAATAATAAAGGAAGCATGTCCAGTGACAGCGTGCACCTTTACTTTCCTGAATATAAAAGTGCCAGTGGGCAAACGCCTATTTCCCTCTGTATTAAGTGACAGTTTGCTGTCTCAGTTCACCCCTATAAATAGAAAAAAAACACGCACTATCCTTTCTTACTTGACGGTTTGCGTGAGAGGTTGAAATCCTGGGTTTCTCTCTTTAGTATAAGAAAGCTTGCACTGTCTCGTTTCTCCCTGTAGCACATGACAGGTTGCAAACTCAAGTTTGTCCCTATATCACTTCAGAGCCTGCACTTTGCTACTGTTGTCTTAGTATAGTCGCAAGCTTTCATTGCTCTGCTGTTAACTACAACGGGTGCTGCTGGTTTCTACTCGCCGTCGCTGACTTGCTCCACCTCCTTGTTGTAATGCTTTTCAGTTCGCACTCTCACTGTTGCTCCCTACACGAGGAACTTGCTTGCAGTTTTTTTTTGCTTTCTATAGTATTCGATGTTGCTTCTGTGAGCGCCGGCTTGCACTCTCCTTGCAGCTGGAACAATTTTCCGAGTACGGCTGCTGCTGACCATTAACTGCACCAAAGGTTCACAGAGGTCAGAAAAAAACAAGTACTACTGAAAATTCAAGTGTAACACATATGTCAAACCTGTTGTGAGAGTGAGAGGGAAAGCACACAAATATCCTCGATGTACCATAGATGATCCAGATGTTATGCACATGTTTGCCCTATGTCAAGACTTGGTGGGGTTCTGATGAGGAGTTTCAAAACATGTCAAGAACACTCTAGAGTCGGCGGATAATACCATCCTGTTGTTAGATTTGTTTGGGGTCAGAGGAGTCAATCATGGCAATGAAACATAAAGTGTTGTGTTGTGGTGTTCGCAGGTGTGATGATTGCATGACTGGGCATGGTTAAACACAGGCAATAGTGATACGGTCCATGAAAAACTTCAAAGTGGAAGCTGCTATATTGAATGGATCAGATAATAGGCATAACTTGACTAGTATATGGCAACCTTTAAAGACTGGGTGGACAGTGCTCCATATTAAGGGGTCTCTCCCTCTCCCTTTCTCTCTCTCTCTCAGAGGGATAGAGAGAGAGAGTCTCTCTCTCTCTCTCTATCCCTCACAAGCTCTCTATTTATCTCTCTCTCCCTCTCAATCTTTCTCTCTATGCCTATCCCTTTCTCGCTCACTCACTCTATCCCCATATCTCTCTCACTCTCTATCCTTTGTTCCCTAGCCTTTTCTCTCTCTCCCTCTCTCTCCCCCTCCCCCTCTCTCGTTCCTTTCTCTATTGTTCCCTCTCTCTAGTCTTTCCATCTCTCTCCCGTCTTTCTCTCTATCCTCTCCTTCCTCTATCTCTCATTCTCTTCCTCTTTTTCTCCCTCTTCTTCTCCCTTTCTCTTCTTCTGTCTTCCTCTCTCTCCCCCTTCCTTCCCCCCTCTCTCTCCTCCCCACGTAAAAACATAGCCAGACCTATTGCCGCAGTCAGTGCTTGTTCACGCTCCTTCCAGCGTTTCTATACAATATTTGTTGTCAATAAATGTATTATGCAGACATCTTCATTTGTTTTTCATGAGTGTTCAGACCTCTTGGCGGATCCGCCGGGGGGTTGGGGTAGAGGGGGAAGGGAGCATCATCACTATTCAGAACACGTGTACCCGGAACAACTGATCTTGCACAAACTGCTTATATTCAGAGGATTAATTGTAATCATTATTAAGAGTTACACTGCATGGGTGTGATGTTTCCATAGTTTCTGGCCACTGTGACCTAGGTGCTAGATATCAGATGCTTATGTGTGACATTTCCACAGTTTCTGCCCTCAGTGCCTAGGTTCTTATGAGTGACGTTTCCCCAGTTTCTGGCCTTGGTGGCCTGTGTGACTTCACATCCTAATGTGTGACAACGTGAGTGAAATTTACTGAAAATACAAAAAAGAATATCAGAATATAGTTTTTATGCTGTAAAGTTATGCGTTAAAACAGTCTTTAAAAAAAGCCTAAAACACAAAGCACTTTTTGTTGAAAAGACAAGAGTGGCCCGAAGGGTGTTGTGATCATCACTGTACAGCCCCTTAGAGTCCTGGGCAGCATTGTGGAGAAGTGTGGCTCAGGGGTTAGAGGCGGCAGACCCGGAAGCTGAGATCGGCCCTGGACCAGGGTTCAATTCCCCGCCTCGGCGGTCTTGGGCTCAAAAAATTCCACGGACTCGATAATTCTCGCTCCGGTGCCTTCTCAACTCACGGGTTCACACTCTGCGACTCTGGGCAATAGATTGCTTAATCTCCACAACGGCCCCTCGCGGCGGGATGCCTGGCTTTCACCTTGTGGATACCCTGCCGGGGTTATCTCACAGGGGAATACCAGGACTGGTTCCCTAAGCAAGCGCCGGGAAACCCTTTGTGGGTAGCTGTGCGCTATATAAGCTCAAATTCATTTACATTTACATTACATTTACATTGTATGCAATTTCATTTACTATGCTTTAAAAGTTAATACAATCTAATATGTAATGAAAAATGTGTTGGAAAATGCTTTGTTTTGGCCTTTCTGTCTCCCAAATTTTCTTTGGGGGGAGAAGTTGAACCCCTCAAACTCTCCCTAGTAATAGTTGCTCACTGCGCTTGCTCACTACACACCATGTGGGGGCTGGTCTCACTTACTTTATTCTCTCCGATTCACTACTTGTGTCTATTTTTGTTGCTCTCTGAAAGAATGTCTATGGGTACATAAGACTGGGTGGGTAACCTGATGTTCTTCAAGGTCATCATCTACTATTTACTGTGCTTTGAAAGTTGATGCAATTTAAATATGTAATGAGTAATGTGCTGTAAAATTCACCATTTTGATCTGTTGTTTTCCAAAATTTTCTTGGGGGGAGAACCCCCACAAACCCCCCTAGTAGCGGTCGGGCTCGCTCTATGCGCTTGCTTGCTACGCGCTGGACTGATCTGGCAAAATTTGCCAGGGTTGCTTTTAGTTCCCAGTCTGGACCTGAGGAGGAGTGGATATAAGAGATAAAAACATACTGCTGTCTGGCTGTGTTGGGTAAAGCACTCTGCAGCTGGATCGGTATCCATAGGAAAGGTAGTTCTCAAGCGATGTTGCTGCGCGCAGTAGTACTGACCTCTTTACCTTGCTAATGGCGGCTGATCCTCCGCGGCTTCTTGCTGGGTGCTTTGCAGGCGCGGAAGGCAGCCGTGTCTCGCAGCTGTTGTCCTTTGTACTGAGCGGGGCTGGCGCAGGCGGCATCCGGGCGCGCGCGGCTGGACTCCAACCACCTGCAAGAGACAGAGAGGGGTGAGGCAGGTCTTATGGGACTCTGAGGCCGCTGACAGCAGAGCGGAGGACCTGTCCACACCCCTCTGTCAATGCGAATTACAACTGACAGGGCTGATGTTCATGGTGAAGCACTGACTCGGCGTCTCTCTTGGGGTGCACTGCAACTGAGAGTACATACTCAGTCTCTGCCTTCTACGGTGATATATTGGGCGCGATCAGTAGCTCTTGCCTGTGCCGTGGTGGGCTGGTGTGCCTCAAAGTGTCAGCCTCTCTAGTGTAGTGTTAAGACTCAGCACAAGTTGATTTGAAGACATTGTGCCTCTTACCTGCGCAGTGATGTCAGCTGACAGGTGCAGTGCCAAGGGTTGTTGGCCAGGGTCAGGTTTTCCAGGGTGCCATACGGGAAGTTTTTCGGCAGGTTGCTCAGCCTGTTGTTCTCTATGTGGGCAGATTTCAAGGTCGTGACCCCCGTGAAGGCTTTATCGGAAATCTGAAATAGAAGTGAATCCCTTGTCATTTGAGTCAGCGAGTCCATATTTATCCGTTTCACACACATATCTCTTTTTTGTCTTTGGGGAATGAATTTGAAAGGTCTTGCTTTGATGCTTCATCTCAAAAACTCCAAGGGGCCAATTTACCTGCGTTACCGAGACCTGGGGTCCTGGTAACTATGGGGGGGATATTACCAGTGATTACAAGTGGAGCCCCGAGGTTCCCCAGATAAATTAAGAATTACTGAAGACATTTTTAATTCTGGGTCTGATTCTCTCAGTAATTCTTCCTTTTTTCTGTTCCAAGTGAACCTTTCCAGATCTGCTGTGTTCCCACAGATCTGATAATTCTGATAGGACCCGGGAAATAAGAGACCCCTTGTAATCAAGTTAAGAGGAATCTCACACAGGCCCAGGGATGTTCTTGAGTGCTTTGAAATTTACCAGATTTAAAAAAATGAAAATATTACATAGAATAATAGTTATATCTAATGCTGACTTCTGCATTGTTGTTGATCAGAAAAGTTATTTTGGATAATTTATCCCTACGAGAACAATATTGTGTATTTTGAAATGTACTAGAGACTTTGAGAAGACCTATGCTCAGGTAAAAGGCTACTCTGAGTCTCTAAATTTGCTGGGGTGCTTTCCCAGTGATTGAAATATACTGGAAAAGCTCACTTTGCTTTAAAGCAGTGTTTCCCAGCTATAGAAAAAGCCTTAAAATTCTGTATTTATCTTGTCACATTTGCTACACTTCAAAGACAGACTTTAAACGTTAGGCTATGTCCTCTGACAAATTGCTCCTTCTATTTTTGACATGGGGGTTAGTATTTACAAACTCACTTTACAGCCAGAGAAAAAAAGTAAAGTGAATTATGTGACAATCTTTCTGGTGTACTGGGTGTGTGAAGGGAAAGGCTGTAGGATCTAATTTTTTGAAACACAGAACAACATGTAAATAATTGTAAATGAATTGTACACGTTCAGCACTTAGGAAAACAAAAATGAAGCGCATTTCCTAGTAATTGTGAAGTGTAATGTTAAGAGATTTAAATAGGATAAAAATAAATCAACTCTACTTGGTGATGCACAAGTAATAAATATTCACCGAAACCTGATTTCCACACATTATCATTTGTGTGCAATTAAGTTTTAACAGTAAAATTGTATGTCTGTGCAAATTTAGTGGTCATTTCAATGGAAAATGTGCTGTTCTTAAATGACAATGCGTTACCACACAATGCTTTAGTTACATCAAAAATTGCCCACCTCTTGTTCATTAAAGATAGGTATGTTGCTAAAGTGTGACGTTCTAAAAATTGGGTCATGGTTCTAAAACGTTTTGGAAACACTAAGATCCGAGCAACACCCTGCTCTTGGTTCTGGCTTGGCTCCCCAGTTAATTTGTTGGCTCGCCCATCTCTACCTTTGTTCCCTCCACCCCCCTTCAGGTGCCTTGTCACTGATCTCTCACTCTCAAGCCTTCCTCTAGTTTGTTGTTCTTTTTTTTTGTTGCAATTTTTATATAGAGCAAACTCGACCCAAAGGTATTGGAGCATTTTACATGAGCACATTCAAGTATATATTCATTTTTTATGGGCACAAGGACATTAAGTGATTTGCCCAGCATCACAGGATGTTGAGACGACACCAAGACTCAGGCCTGGTTCTCCAGTTCCAAAGTCGGCAGCTCTGGCTGTTACCCCCCATCATCTCCCCATTCCTTTGCTATTTTCCCCTCTCTGACACTTGCACCACTACTTTCTCTAAGCTCCTTCCTCCCCCATCTGTTCTTTTTCTTATTTCCCTTCTCTCCTTGCACCCAGAATAGCTCTGTTAGCCCTCCATCATTCCTTAGCCTCTCCTACCTACCCTCTTTTCCCAGCCCTTCCCCTCTCATTCCGGCCTCTCCTCTGCTACATCACCAGAGCTTCCTTTATACTGGACACGTTCCTATGAATACAGGCGATGTAATACAGACATCTTCTTCAGGTGGTTAATTTTAGCAGTAGCTCTCTGAAGAGGTCTCTCTTTTCTACCGGCCCTCCCCCTGCTCAGTGTCCAAAGGAAACGTTTTCTGGCTTCAGCCGAGGGCTCGCTCTCAGGCGGTTCTCTGTTCAGTGTTTGTATGTCTGCATTTCCCGCTCAAGCAGATCTCAGTCCTGGCTGCAGTCTGAAGCAGCGGTTATTTTTAGCTACCCACGCTGGGGTTCAGCCACTCGCACACTAGTGTTTCCCTTTCAATATCAGAGAGAGCACCACGGGGGGAAATCCTTCCTCTCAGCTTCTCTTGCCACTGCCCCAACCCCTACCCTCCCTCTTTTACTTTGGGCTTCAAACTTCCTTGTGTTTACATTCCTTTACTTTGTGTACTTTCTATTTTTCTGACATTTTAATTCACTCTTATTCTTTTTTTACTGCTTAGGTCTGTTGTACCGCTCAACTCTTATGCATGGGAAGACGCTCCTCTTCTGATGGGCTCTGGAGCAATGGTATATAGGCCTAACTGCAAGGGCATCTTATTTGGATTTACCATGTCTTCATCTGGCAACTCTGATATGCCCCTGACTCCAGGTGGGGACTCCGGAGAGCGTGCCAGGGGTTTTAGTTTCCTTATCCTATAATTTTCTTATGGTCCAAAAGTTAACTGTGAGAATATTTGATAACTACATACATGCCAACATTTTAGAAGAGGAAAGTGGAAGATTTTAAAATGATAATCGTGAGAATGCATTTCCTTCATTGACTTCTATTGAAGTAGAGGCAATTTCAGGCAGAAAGCAGCCAAAATAATTCAGGGGCATATTATCAAGGGGGTTTATCTCTGCTTTTTTGGCTTTAAAAGCCAAGAAAGCGGAGATAAAGTTATCTCCCTTTTACCTAGCTGTCGCTAACACCAGTTAGCGACAGCTAGTAGGAGATAGCGACCATCTTGGGCCCGCTTTGCATGTCAGTGATATTTATCACTAATGACATGCAAATTGGGTGTGCCAAGATGTTAGCGACTGGAAACAGTCGCTAACATCGCTATCTCTTATTACCAAGTTCTTAGCCATGTTATCCAATGGTAGGTGGATAACATGGCTAAGAGCATTAGCTCGGTAATGCCTGAATATCGCTGACTTTTCAACGATATTCATGCATTTCGGCCGATTTTTATCGCTTAGGAGATAAAGCTTGATAATAGCAAGGTTCCTAAGCGATAAAAATCGCCGCAGCTTGGCGATAAAAATATCGCCGCTAAACCAACATAGCGATAATTATCGCTAGTTGTTGGTAATATGCCCCTCAGTTTTTAGTCTAAAAAACGTTAGTCTCCCATCTAAATGGCATGTGTGTAACTACAAAGGTATATTTATTCAGCTTTCTTAGAAGTACCCCAGTGGGATGTGTTGGCGTGAGGGCGGGTTGATTCCTCCCCCTCCATACCCCTAGTGTTATAGATTCTGGACGACCCATAAACTCTGAAGTTAATAGGAATTGCTAAAGAAATCAATAATATAGTTCTGGGTCTGATTCCAAGTAATACCTCATTCTTGCCTGCAGTTTTCCCTGAAAATTTCAACAGCTGGAATATCTGGGGTAAAGATGACAGATCCGAGGTAACATTGTAGACTTCTTGATTCCTGAGGGAGCTGGTATCAGGGTTACTAGCCCCAATCTGACATTTCAGGCGTCGTACAGCAGTATGCTCAACAGTTAGCTCAAATTTCCATTTAGGTACATCAGCTTCCCTTAGCAGTGCCTGCGACTCATTATGCTTGTGTAGCAGCATGTGCTTGAGCAGGGCAATAATGTGACCAAGTCACAGATCTCAGTCTGAATAAAACTAAACATAACTAATAATTTAAATAAAAATCTTTGTAAATATACAGAGAAACCATGCCATTAATAATATGGTGTGGCACATTTACCATCATCCATTTACACAGGAAGTGACATAACTGCATTTCCAATCATCCATCTGCACAGGAAGTGGCATCACTCGTTTCCCACCCAACCATTATTTAAAAGAAGAAGCCAAGCAAGAGGACTTCATTCCACTTTATTCACCTGCACACCACTTACCATCCCTTGCACTCCTACCCCCTCCCAGGACCTACTTAATGTTAGCACAGACATGCACAGGACACACCGCTGGAATAACAAATCCCATACACGCTCGTCCACACCTGGATTGCACCCAACACCAGAAATCAATCAGGGGTTTGTAGAGCACACTACTCACCCGAAAGGGTCTCAAGGCGCTGGCGGAGGGATGGGGTGCGCGGCTCCAGTATCTTACAGTGCTTCATCGAAACCCTGGTCCCTACCCACCTTTACCCTGCCATGCACCTCGGCGCTTTCAACACCGGCCACCCCTCGCTGGTCTGATGCCTCCTGCACCACACAACATGGAGAGAGCATTCACAAACACCTCCTTCAAGTTCTTATGCACTATCCCACACCCTACACTCACCACCCCCACACCGACATTACCTAGCACCCCATTCGCTCACACTCACAGAGTCCAACGATCACCCACACAGCACACATGCACTCTTGTGCATGCTCATCAACACCTTCTTGCTCTCCAAACATGCCACTGAGAGATGGGACCTACCACACGAACACGCAGTAGACCAGGTCTGCGTCACAGAAACATGGCCAAACCCAGCCTCTGCATCGTACATTCCTACAGCCACCCTGACTGGCTACAAGATCGCCAAGCAAGACTGTCAGCACAGCCCAGAGGAAGAGTTGCAGTCATATTCAAAGACACCATTAGTTGCACAACCTACACGGACAGCCCCACCAGCTACACCTCACGTTCAAGATAAGCATCACAGCCAACTCGGTGAAACCCTTTTATACTAAACACCAAGAACCCACACCAATTTTACCAGCAATTTCAAGGACTTTGTTGCATCCCTTATCATTGTTAGCACCTTCATCCTCGTTGGATACCTTAACTTTCACATAGAAACCGTAGCTACCCCCAACTCCTAGAGAAACTAATCAACTGGCCACTTTAGCACCTGCTCTTTTATGCCACACAGTTTGGATTCAGGTTCACCCACAGTACAGAAATAGCACTGATTACTGCTGCAGATTACATCTGCATGAGCTGTGATGGAGGAGACACGTCGGCCCTCATTCTCCTGAACCTCTGCAGAGTTTGACATGGTTTCACACCTCATCATCATCAGGCACTTAAACATGATTGGCGTCCAATGACCCACTCTTCGTTGGATCTGTCCTTAATGGATTGAACACAGGTTGTCAGCCTGGCACCTTGCTGCTCAGTATCTCGCAAACTGATCTGCATAGTGCCTCAGGGTTCATCATTCAACCCCACCCTCCTCAACACATATGTGACCCCTCTGGCCAACGTCATCCATGCACATAACATCAGCATCCTCCTACGAAGATGACGTGCAACTCATACTCTCCCTCCTGAGCAAAACCCCCCAACACGAGAAACAAATTCACCACCTGCAAACCGAAGTCGCTAACTGGATGAAAGTCAACTGTTTCCAACACCACACCTAAAAACAGAAGTAGTGATCTTTGGCAAGAACACCTCATCACAAGACTCCAGCTGGTGCCCAGTGGGACTCAGATCCACACCTACACCCAGCACATTAGGGACCTCAGAGTCATCATTGAAAGCAAACAGGACACAGCTCACTGGTTAGAGGTGGCAGACCCGAGAGCAGAGGACGGCCTGGGACCAGGGTTCGATTCCCGGCGCGGCAGGTTTCTGGACCAGGGTCAGCGGACTCGATAATTCTCTCGCCTCGGAGCCCACTCTGATCAGCGATCACACTCGGCAACTCTGGGCATTAGCTTGCCTCATCTTCACTAACGGCCCCACCAGACCGCTAGGGATGCCTGGTCTCACCCTGGAGATACCCATTAAGGGACCATCTCTCAGGGAAGCCAGGAAGGGTTTCGCAGCGGTCGAAGCGCCTTGGGACCCTCCGGGTAAGTAGTGCGCTATATAAATGCCTATACATACATACATACATACAGCCACATGAGTGCCCGCCATCACTGCATCCTGCTTCCACAAACTGACGATGCTGAGGGAGATCTTCATGTGGCTCCCAAACAACACCAGAAAAACTGCCACTCATGCCCAAGCCACAAGCAAGTTGGACTACAGGAACACCCTCTACACTAGGATCACCAAGCAGCTCACTAGAAGACTGTAAGCCATCATGAAATTTGCAGCCAGCCTCATCCACAACCTCCCATCTTCCCTCATCAAAAACCTCCCATCTTCCATCATCCACAACCTCCCAACCTCCCTCATTCACTCATGGCATGACACCTCAGGGAGCTTTACTGGTTAACAATACACAAACAATATAATTTCAAACTCCTCACTCATACATTCAAGGCACTATGCAACTGAGCGCCCACCTACCTGAAAGGTCACATCTCCTTCCATCAACCCCCCGGTCCCTAAGATGTGCTGGACTACTACTCGCACACATCCGACACGTACACAGAACTAGATCAGGAGGATGAGCATTCTCTTACTTTGCTCCCAAAGCATGGAATGACCTCTCACTCCACATCACAGCCTCCTCCTCTGTTCTTGAATTCCGTTAGATGTGAAGGCCTCGCTTTCAGTGAATCAACATACCATAAGCAAGGCTAGGCACACACTCCTGCTCAGCCCCAGGATACCCTCGTGGGTTAGAGTGTACTTTAGTAGCTCATAGAACATAACATACACCAGTGGAGAGAGGTGTGGCACTGCGGCCAGGGTTACTGACGTTGGAATCTGGGGATCACGGTTCGATCCCCGGTGCCAGCAGCAGATTAGCCCAGCACCGTGTGACTCTGGGCAATAGCTTGCTTAAACTTTCCGACGGCCCCCAGCGCCTAGAGACCCTTACGGGTGATTGTTCGCGCTTTACAAATGTGGATTATTATTATAGTGGCATAGCAAGTGGGGGAGGGGGGTCCGTCCTCCAGGGGCAGCGGCCTCTAAACTCCTCCCCCCCCTCCACCCCCACCATCCTCTGCTTTTACCTGCAGCCGTCGCGGGGTGGCAGCAAAGGCAAGAATCGCCAGCACCCCCCAAATCCCCTTCAACCCCCCCCCCCCCCAGCCCCCCAAAAGCAGGGGCACCACGGGTGGCCTAAGGCCTAGCAACGCCACTGACAGACACTCACACCTGAACCTGAACGCCCTGCTTCACCTCTCTCTCTTCTTCCTCTGTTTGATAAGTTTCTTTGGCGTACCTAATAGTAATGTTTTACATGCAAAATTATTCATCAACAATACTATAGCCAAGCAGGATGGCACACGACCCAGGAGCGTTTATAAGAACGCAACCGGTGGGGGGCATCAGTGGATGCTTTTTTTTCCCCCCGAACTGATGGTTTGGTTTTGGGACTCCCAGTGTGTGTGAGTTTAACAATGAATTTGGAAATGGCTGGCGTAAGATGCGTGCAAGTGACATTTACATTTTGTTTTGGCACATCACATGCCACTGTAGTGTTTTACCCCCCTACACTTGGTGTTCGAAGTGTTCAGAACCTGGCGTATGCATATATTGTTATATCTTACAACGAGAATCATATTTTATTTTTCTTCTCTTCCTTAAGAGCTAATTTATGTGACCAACGTGTCCTTTCTTTCTCAGTCTGCATGGAAGAATAGTTGTATTGCGACTGTATAGTGCCGCGAGTGTGCTTCCCTAGCAGTGATGGAATGCCTGTAGTCGGTTTCCACAGCCCCGTGCTCCATGTTCTATTGCCTTATGTAAGAGGGAGAGACATCTCGGAGTCTGTGCTGGCAGTTTTAGCACCCTCCAGTGACCCTCCCCACAGTGCTGCATGTTGTTAGTGAAGCTGGGCTTTCTCTGCAGAGGTCTTGCAGGGGTCACTGTGTCAAAGGGGGGATAGTGTCAAACCCTGGCACGTCTCCAGATGAGTAAAGGGCTGCCTCGCCGGGCCTCAGGGGCCCCCTCCTCTTCGCATATTTTTATATAGCGCTTATTTTTTGCCACTTATAGGCTCTGCATAAAACAGTTATGTCTATTACATGGTGTAGAAGTACTTGGTGGGCGTGGGCCTCATTTTTAAGGGGTGCCCATAATTCACCCTCAAAAAGAAGGTCCTTTCCTCAGATATCCCCTACTATCTGGCGCACCTTAGACGAGTTTGCGTCATTAACAGGATATTGTAAACATGGTCTATACACTTGCATTTATCTTTACTCTACATACACTTAGCTGTACACCTTCCCCTTTTTCCCTTTCATTGCGTCACAAGGCCGGGTGCTACACCTTGCTTCATTCCTTGCCATACTTAGACATGTTCTCAGATTTTCTCTTGTCTTACTTCAATTAGCTCTATTAGAAGGAATTATTAAAGGCTCGCAGCCCTATACCTTATTTCTTTACGGGAATACTTTATATATTTTTCTGTGCCATACATGTTTTCCGCATTATGCTGTCTTTTAGTAAGATGATGTACTTATATGCATATTTTATTCTAAGTACTGTACTACTTGAATTACTTTGTACTATGATATGCATCCTGTATGGCGCAAGGCCTATGAATCTTTGTACTGTACTTTGGGTATTCAAATGCCAATAAAATGTATTGAATACAAAAAAATACTTGATGAAATTAGAATGGTAAATGGCTGAGTTATCCCATTTAGATTTAAATTCGTGACCTACAGGTTATGTTGATTATCAGCAGCGAGTGCATAATTCACTGCTTATTCTTTCTGACCTAAATGACTCATCATTTGCTGCCGAGGAGAGATGATGCACCTGGATAATGTGTCAGGCCATCAGAATTTTTACTATTTTAAGAGTTTCTCATCAGAAGTTTAACAACAGGTATTAGCTAAACAGTTGCAAAACCGTGTTGTAAAAATATATCATTTGATCAATTTTTTTTAAAACATGCAGGAGAGAGAACTTCTCTTAGGTCTCTAGGGGGTGCGGGGTTTGCTATCTTTGCATAGCCATTTTGTAAAGTATAGAAGTTATAATACCATATTTTTCAGGACTTCTTTTTATCTCTCAACCGGATCCCGCTGCATAGTTGGGGAAATGGGTCAATCACCAGAAAGGCCTGAAATCTGGAACACTCTGAGCCTCATGCAAGAATAGTAAGTGTATTCCTTTCTAGAGGTTCCACTTCTTTATAATTTCTGGAAGAGGCTGTCCTTCAGCTCTGGCACTGTCTTTCCTTAGTCTCTGGAAGAATATCTTCTGCTCTGGGTCACAGGAAGATCATTGCCACATGACATCCTCCGTAAAAGTATCCTCGTCTTATTTCAGAAGCCAGTTCCTCACATGTTCAGGAAGAGGTTCTTTTCCTCACCTCTTGAAGTTATGTTATGTTATGTTATTGAGCTTTTGTATAGCGTGCAGCTACTCACAGGGAGTGTCCCGACGCTTTCCACCCTCAACTCATAATGAAGTAACACAACACAGCTAAAAACAGGCAAACAGAACAGAACAGAAAAAGACGATGGGCAGTAAAAACAGACTAGGAGTTAAAAAGCCAGGTCTTCAGGCCCCTCCTAAACTGGAGCAAATTAACAGTACTCCGCAGAGAAAATGGAAGCAGATTCCAAAGCTGGGGGGCTCTGTAGCCAAAAGACCGCCCTCCCGCACGGGCCTTCCTCACCCGTGGAACCACCGCTCTGCAAAGAGCTTCCGAACGGAGGGAACGAGCCGGACGATAAAAAGTCAGTCTCCTCTGTAGATATCCCGCTCCTGAACCATGCAGAGCTTTGTGCATCAGGGTCAAGGATTTAACTGGATCCTCTTCCTAATTGGGAGCCAATGGAGCGACTGGAGCAACCCAGACGCTCGAGCTCGTCTCCCTAGACCAAAGATCGCCCGGGCGGCAGAGTTCTGCACCACCTGAAGGCGCTGGACCAGGTAATCAGGAAGGCCAAGAAAAAGAGCATTGGCATAATCTAGCCTCGAACCGACTAGAGCCTGCACTGTAATCCTCCTATGCTCCTCAGATAACATAGGCAAAAATTTGCGGAGCATTTTCAATAATCCGTAGCAAGTGCCGGCCAGGCCAAGGATGTGAGTGCGGAGCGACAGCTGATTGTCTAGCTTGACGCCCAGGTTTTTGGCCACCACTGAGGACTGTACAGGAGGACTCATGTCGGACGGCCACCAGTGCTGCCAATCAGGATCGGCAACGCAACCAAAAAATAAAATCTCAGACTTTCCTGAGTTGGCCCTCAGACCGTTCCGCTGGAACCAGTCGAAGACCAGCGCAAGGCAGTCCCGGATTCTCTCTCCCACAAACTCTTGATCTTTCCCGCATGTGAAGAGGAGTTGCGTGTCGTCGGCATAGGAGACGATCTGGGCCCCATACGCCTCTACCAAGGCCGCCAGAGGGGACATAAAGATGTTAAATAATGTGGGGCTCAACACAGAACCCTGTGGAACCCCAACTCCCAATGGCGGCATCTCGGCGGAGCTCTGGGAAACCCAGACCGTCTGGCGGCGGCCTTCCAGGAAAGAAGTAAACCACCTCAGCACCGTCCCCCTCAGGCCGATGTCATAAAGCCTGGTTAGAAGCATCTTGTGGGGGACGGTGTCGAAAGCCGCCGAGAGATCTAACATGACCAGCATGGCCCTGCCGCCGGCATCAAGAGTCTCCCTGATGATCTCAGTCACCTCTATCAGAGCTGTTTCCGTACTAAAATTAGGTCGGAAGCCCGATTGAGATAGATGGAGCAGATTATTGGCTTCCAAAAAACTAGAAAGAGCGCCATGCGCATGTTTTTCCGTAAGCTTCGCTAGTGCTGGTAACAGCGAGATAGGCCTGTAGTTCGCCAGGACTTCAGTGTCAAGGCCCGGTTTTTTTAGGAGGGGGATCACCATCGCTCTTTTCCAAGAGCTAGGGACCCGCCCCTCCCTCAGGGAGGCATTGAGGATAGGGTTGACTAAAGGGTTCACCACTGCCGCCATCCCGGCCAAAAATTTGGCGGGGCAGGGGTCGAGTGGCGAACCAGATTTGAGGTTGGCCAACAGCATAAGAGAGGCCTCGCTGGTAACAGTGGGGAAGTCGGACAGCACTGCCACCGAAGTCTGCGGCAGTCCAAAGTCCAACCTCTCACCACTCCCTCCATCCGGTTCCTCCACGAAGGTGGCCTGAATGGCTTTGATCTTATTTGTGAAGAAACCAGCGAGATCGCAGGCCCAAGCATCCGCCGAAGCTGGAGGGGGCGGATGGGAGCTGGGGATCGTAAACTCCTTCACAATATTAAAGATCTCCTTACAGGAGTTCGCAGATGCCTCTATCCTCCTAGCCAGATAAACCCTCTTGGCACGAGAATGTCCCGATGGTAAGCCTTCAACACCGCCTTGTAGGCAAGTTTAGCCTCCCCATCGTACGCAAGGCGCCAGGCCCTCTCGGCCACCTTGCACTGCCTACGAGCCACACGGAGCGCCTCCGTAAACCACGGGGCAGAATGCCGAGCCACCGTGGACCGAGGGACAACCTTGGGAGCGAGCTCTTCCAACCGATCGGTAAGCCAACACTGCAGGGTCTCTGTGTCACTATCCAGGTCACCCGAGAGAGGACAGGGGTGTTTCAGCAGTGCCTGCTCGAGCGAGTCAGGAGTAACTCTATGAAGCGCTCTCGAGGCCGGTTTAAGCAAGGTGGGCGCTCTGTAATCCGGACGCGCGCATTCCAGTGGTTCCAGCCTCTCAGGCTTCGGAAGATGTTTGTTTTCTCAAGCTCTGGTAGAGGTTCCTTGCATCTTGGGCTTTTGAAAGGGTTCTACATTAAGGATCTGAAAGTTTATTTTCCTCTCCGGAAGTGGTTCCTCTGTTCTTGCGCTCTGCTAGAGGGTCCTATCTTAGGTTTGCCTGAGAGCGGTGCCTTTCTTCTTGTCCCAGGGAAGAAGAGCCTGTCTTTCATATTCTAGAATAGGTTCCTCTCCCTTTGATCACAGGCAGCAAATACCTTGATATCCTGTACTGTCTTCCAGTGAAGATGATCTTGTAAAAAAGGTTTCTTTTCTTTTCACACTCTCTGGCAGGTTCTTCCTCCTTTGGTCATTAGTAGGCGATCCTTTCTAGGAGAGATTTCATTCCCAGTAGGTTAGGGAAGAGGTTTCTCTCCTTTGAGGTTTAGATGTTCTGTGGCTCCTGGGCTCTGTTAGAGGGTTTCTTCCTCCTCCACTCTGGGAAAGGTCCTCTCTCCTCAAAGCCTCTAGAAGAGCCGCCTCTACGGTTGGACTCTAGAAGGGGTTTATAGTCTTTTAGTCTTTAAAATGTTTGCCTACTCTTGGGCCATACAAGACATTCCTTCTCTTGTGCCCTTCTCTGATGCCCTCGAAGATGCCCCCTCCTAGTCTGTTCTGCCACGGGTTCCCTGTCGTTCTTGCTTCATAAGAGGTTTCTTTTCTATCGGCTCTGGAAGGGCTGTTTCTAAAGTGTACTGCTTGGAGTGATGTCCTTCATATCATGTGTCGCCTCTTGCCTCACAGCCTGGTGTTTGGGGTACTCTTGTTCTAATCTAGTGTGTTGTGCTTTACTCTGAAAATGCTCCATTCCCTGTATCCCAGCAGGGCTATAGGCATGTTGAGTCGTTGTGTTCTCCATCATGCATTGAAATGCCCCATCTCCTGCTGTCTTCGTTATGCTACTGGGCGCGCTTTCATCATAGCCTGGACACAAGGCATGTTTGTTTTCAGCCCTTATGCGATCACATTCATGGTGCACCGGGCTGTGGTACCACAAACAACATGTAGTACGGCAGTATTGTATCATACCAAAATGGCGAGTGGTTCTTCTTCCCCCCTTGGCAAATGGAGTGAGTTGGGGCAGTGTGTGTGTGGGGGGGGGGGGGTGGCCGAGGGCATGCTGTATAAAAGCCAGAGCGGAAAAATAGGGGACATAAACATTTTCCTATCTTATGTCTCCAAAGTTCAGGGCAGGGCCTCTGTAAATATGCGATTCTGCATCCGCAACTTTTTTCGCATAGTTCTACAAAAGCAAATTTGTTTCTAGGTCAAACAGATCAAAGGTTTAAAGGGTCGAAGGTTACTAAAAATGTGGCCATATCTGTTCGTGTACGCTGAAAGACCCTCGCAAAGGATAACTGATCATCTTTCAGTTGCTTATTTATGTATTTGGTTGTTAAACTGGTGCTAATGAGGTGACATTTTTGCCCAGACAGAATTACCAAATTAGAAAATAATGAAGTAATACTGCCAGACAATGTGCCAAATTATTAGCCAACCCGCCTCATAATTTGGTGCTCCCCTGCCGCATAATTCCAGTGGCCCAGGCTATAGGGGTGCTGCCCTGCTTGCCCAGGGCAGGCCCTTGGAGAGACCTGTGTTTTCCGGCTTTCGCTGGCCCTGTCCTGCCGGCAGCACGAGGTGCCTGCCGGGCTGTCTCTGACTTTTGGTATTTTGCTGTGATCTGAAGGTTCTTCCGCGCACTCAGGGTGGAACAGGAGCCTCTTTGTAGGCTGCGTGGAGAGCCATCAATAAACACACCTCCCTTTATGGGTTGTAAGAGAGGAGGGTGGGAGAGAGAGGGCCAAGGGAAAGGGGTAGTGCAGAGAGGGACAGGAGGTGGTGTCAGAAGGGGCAGAGGGGAAGAAGGCCTGGAAAAGGGCGCTAGATAGAAATACAGCTGTTTACCTGTGCTCTCCAAATGTGCTTGTGGTCTTGCTCTGTTTGTGGTGAGTGTCTCTGTGTACCATGATTACTGGTCTCTGCTTCCTTCCTGAGCTCATGTTTGCCTTGCTGTACAGCTCAGCCTTTTACCCATTGCATGACACAATGTTTTTGTTGACAGTGGTCGGAGTAGTGGAAGGGACCGTGGTCTGGGTTGGAAAGAGCTCTGGTGCGCGTCTCAAGGCTAGGAAGGGGTGTCGGGAGTAGGCGGGGCAAGCCTGGCAGCAGTGCTCTTGGTTGCAAAGCAGCACACCATGGTAAATAACTCATTGGGGTGAGTGGAACTTTTCCTAGCACAGGCAGGTCGTGCCTCTCTGCAGCATTCCACCCAGGGACGTAGCTACCATTGAAAATGATAACAAAGCATGTTTTTATCGTTTTATTCTTCTCCTTAGTGTCCATTCTAGGGGCCGTGGCCATGGGGATGACAAACACGACGGGGAGTGGTAGGTGCACATCTATTAGTGGGCCTGTGGGTTTGGCCTGCCATCTCATGACGGCCAAACCGACATGCGCACTGAAGCTGTCTCCAACCCGAGGTGCGTTGCCAGGTTGGAGACAGGAGGCACCGGCTCCCATTGTCTGTGTGAGTGCAAATCCAAGCCTCTCAGGTCAATCCTGACGCTGCTCTCATGCATGAGAGCAGTGTTAGGATTGGCCGCAGGATAGTCAGAGAGCCTGTGCCTGCAGTGGAGCCAGAAGAGCTGCGATGCGGCATGCATTCAGGTACTTTTTAGTTTTTTTGTTTTGTCCCCCCGCCCCTTTGCCCCGACACCAGCCGTGACAGCACTGAAGGGCAAAATGCTGAGCTAACCCCATTGTTATTCGAACTGCTGTTTTTCTGGCTGTGCACAGGTCTCTTCCAAAGACACGTTACTGTGTGCCTGGTCACTATTGATCACTGGATGACCAATAGCAAATTCAAGTTGAAAGGTGCAAGAACCAAGATCATTGTGGAATCACAGGCAGTGCAAGCTGCCTATTAAAACATGGCCAGTGGACCTTCATGGTGCCTGCCCCTTGCTGGTGAACTTGGTGATGAACTTTGGAGTCCATATCGACTCCACGCTCCCTTTGATGCCCCACAACAGTCATTATTAAGCCCACACTGTTCCCATTGTGCACAGGGTCAAGACTGAATTGCATATGGCTGGGTCGAAAATGGAATGGCATGGTGAGCAAAAAAACGATGGATTCAGGCCCAGATCTCTGAACTGGGGTGAATGTATGACATTGTTCTGCATTCTGTCCATCAATTGTTCTTTTTGCATTTGTCACCCCGAGTGGGACGGGTATGCCTAGACGTGGATCCCGTGCTCTCCATGCCACTGGAGTCAAGCTATCCTGGCTGATGAGGGCTGAAAGCCCGAAACTGGTTCTAGGATGCTTATTTCCAGTCCAGAGAGGACCTGGCCTGGCAGTTCAGGCTGGAATGTTCCCATTGGGCACAGGGTCAAGACTGATTTGCATATGGCTAGGTCTAAACTGGAATGGCATGGTGAGCAAAGAAACCATGGATTCAGGCCCAGATCTCTGTACTGGGGTGAATGTATGACATTGTTCTGCATTCTATTCATCAATTGATTGTTTTGCATTCTTAAGAGTTTGAAGCACCATATAAATACAACAAAAGTACAAACCAACTATCATATGTATTTTTGTTACACTGACAGTCACTTTAGTAAGGAGGTGGATACTTGCTATAGATTATGGGACTATTGGTTATGTGATGGAATAATGCATGCCTGAACCACACGGTCTTAACCACGACCACGTCTTTGCCACGCAATTTCATGTTAGACATGAGTGGTAAATGGACATGTTTGATAAAGATCACACTTCTGCCCCTCTGCCCTGAGCCCTAAAATTTGCACCTCCTGCTGTCTTTTCTACCCACCCCAGCCCTATAAACTTCCAGACCCCCCTATCCTGAACTTTAATACTCAACCCCACCGCCCCTAAAAACAACTCCAACCACAGCCCCCTTCCCTGAGCACTAAAACCAACCCCCACCCTCTAAAACGTACCCTCACTTCCCCCCTACCCCCACCCTACTGCCCCCTGGCCCTGAAAACTGCCCCTTTCCTGTACTGCCCTGAGCCCTAAACCTCAGCCCCCTAAAAATTACTCCGATCAGAGCTCCCTCTCTGAGCCCTAAAAGCAGACACCGCCCCTAAAATCTACCCCACCTACCCTCTACCTCAGTCCAACTGCCCCCTTTGCCTGTAAACTGCCCCTTTCCTTTCCCCTGCCTGAGCCCTAAACCTCCTGTCCCCCCAGCCCTGAAACCGACCCCCAGCCCCCAAAACTACTCCCAACCCGAACAAACTACCACCACCCTCTCCCATGCCCTGAGTCTTAAAACCCCTGACCCCCAGCCCTGAAAACTACCCCGACTCCCCAAGCCCTGAAAACTACCCCCGAAACCCAACAAACTACCCCCACCCTCCCAAAACCCCACTTACCTCACCGCCTCATCCCGATCTTTCCTCTTCCTCCTCTTCCTCCTCTTCCCCTGAGCTGCAGCCAGCAACTAAACCGTGCATATGCCTTAACCACACGTATGCGTGGTTAATGCAAGCGTGGTTACGCTTGCGGTGTCAGAACACTTGTTGCTATTTGTTGCATTGAGATATTTGGTGTGCAACTGGGACCGTGGGAGGGTGAGAGAGAAAAAGAAAGCTAGCTGGTAAATATTTGATGGTTCTGGTGTAATTAAGAAATAGCTTGAGCTCTGTGACTTGATTTGACCCCCCGGTCTAAAACAAACAATTATACTGCGAATGTATTTTAAACCAGGTTTCAGAAGCTCAGCTAAAGGCTTTGCATTTTGGAGAACTAATGTTGTTAAATATGTCATTGTTACCATTTACAGCATATATTTTTTCCCTAAACTTTGAGAATTGAGATTACCCATGGGTAGTAGAGTACTTATATGTCTACCCATGGGTAGTAGAGTACTTACTGGGGTATAATTGTTTTTTTTTCATTCAGTCTAATGTGGAGCTGTAGTGAGATCAAGCATTCAGAAGCAGCTCTCTACTCTTCACCTTCCGACCTAGCTTCTTCTGCATAGGATGACCAGATGTCCCGGTTTATCAGGACTGTACTAATTTTAATACATGCACCTCAGTCTCCTAAGAGACTCTTTTGGGACAGATGATTGCCCTGGCTGTGCTCTGGGTCGACTGGCCTATAGGCTAATCAGGCAGTGGCAGATGGGCTGGTCTGGAAGACCATTGTGTTGGCCAGTTTTTTAGCAGTTGGGGTCCAGTTGGACCCATTTTTACTGTTGATTTCCCTGAAATTGCCACTTTTTTACCCATCTGCTTCGCTAATGGGGGCCACTTTAATTAATTTGGTGCCCTGGCCTATGTCTTGTCCCAGTCCGACGCTGGCTGTGCTTCTGCACCAAAGGCAGAGATGCAAGTGTCACACTTTGGGGCTTGTCTATGGCTTCTCTTGACTGTCACAGTGCGGCAGCTTAAGTCCACCTTGCTGCCAATCAAGAACTTCTATAGGCCGGATGCGAGTGTGGGTCTTCTCAAGTGTGGTGGAAAGGCTCCAGAGTCTGTATGTCCATGTGTTTGGTCCACACCATAAACAGTGGGTAGAAATTGAGGAGCAATGTAAGTATTGGCAAATATGGCCACTTCACTGGCATGTTCTTTACTGTTTTAACTTAAAATATATATACACACACAAACACATATATATGTGATTAGCTACCTACTGGCAGTTGCCAGTATATAGTTATAGTTAGGACCTAGTTTCCATAGGAAAAGCATTTTTGTTTTGCTAATAACTATGGCACCGTTTGACTAATCATCACAAAATTTTCAAAAGTAGTTTTCCACTCACTTTAGCTGCTGCCTGGAAAACTTTGGGGCAAATCGTCAAGTGGGGGCTGAAAAAAAGAGTTTCCCAAAACATGTTTTCCCCAAGCAATTTCCCTAGGGATTTTAGATGCAACTACAGACCGAACCACTGAATAGAATTACATCAAATTTGGCAGCAAGCTAGATCTTGGTCTAGAAAGATCTCTTTTTGTGATTTGGTGTGAATTCACTCTGTCATTTGGAGTTATTAAAGAAAAAAGATATACATCTAGAGACAAGGAGGGTCCACTAATCCGGCAGATCTCAAAATGATCAGGAAATAGTGGCAGCCATCTTGGGACTGAAACTTGGCCGAGTTTCAAGATAAAAAACTAAAAATGACAAGAGGGCAGGTTAGTAATACCCTGATCCCTAAGAGTCCCTGGGCCAATTTTTTTTTTTTTTTTACATTTTACCATGAATCCGCTGGAAAGTAAAAAAAAAAAAAGGAAAAGCATGTTTTCCTGTGCTTTTTTTCACTAAACCCCAGGGTCGGCCAGATCCAAGGGGGGAATTATATTATCATATAATGGGGAGGAGCCATATGCGACACCCTCTGCCGGGCCACTTTTGGCCCCAGGGATCCTGTACCCCAGAGCCCGGCCGATGTACAAAACGGGGAGGAGGGCCTTGTTGCCCCCCTCCCGGGCTGATTTCTACTCCATGGACCCCATTCCCTGGGGCCTGGCCTTAGCAAAAAAGGCTATCTATTGGTGTGGCATTGACTCAAAGCCCAGTCTCTACCTGGCCAGGCAGCAGCACCAGATCACGTGGCAGGACTAGACGTCAGCTCCAAGGATGTTGCCGGTGGTACCCGAGGGTGAAGGTGACGCATCCACATAACAGGCTGTAGTATACCTCACTCTGATGGACAGTGACAGGTGAGCTACTAGCAACTGTCCGAGGAGAAAAGCCTCCTTTTCAAACCTGGCCACCACCAGTAATATATCCATTGGGGTGACCGGACGAGTGAAACAGAGTGCAGCACGACCTTCCTTTCAGCTGTTGGAATCCTTGACCCCACCCGGGCCCAGATGAAATCAGCTCACAGAAAAAACACACACACTCTTGTTCATAATAAGGGGCTACGTGAGGGCTGCAGGTAGCTATGAAAATGAATTAAAAAGTAATAATAAAAGCATTATGTTGTTATCCCCTACCTAGGCAGAAATGGAGCCCGGGGGTATGTGGTCACAAGCCCCCACCCCGCCCCGGCTGTGCCACCAGTGAGGTGACAGGTAGTTGCCATACCACGCTGCCTTCCAGGGTGACGCACTCGTTAGTAATCGTGTTAGTGCCGTGATGAAGAAGAGAAGTGATGGTAGGCCTGAAGATAACCTGAGCAGGTTAAGCGCCTCGAATCCCCTTTAGCTCTGGTCCAGACAACCAAACTCTCTTGTTCAACGAGAAATGTCTGAACCATTTTTCAGTGCGCGAATTGTAAAGAAACTGCTCCTTATTAGAAAACCAAACATGGGAAATGCGTTCCCAGTAGTTCCTGCCCACTTTGTTCTCAGGTGTTAGACCTCAGAGCATGCATTTTTTTTGTGTGCATATTTTATATAGCGAGAACTCGACTCGAAGGTATTGGAGCGCTTTACATGAGCACCGTATTTACATTACACATTCAGGCACGGGGAGATTAAGTGATTTGCCCAGAATAACAGGATGTGGACGGGAAACAACCATCACAACGCAACTTTTACAACGCACTACCATCACAACGCAACTTTTACAACACAAGATCCATTATAACGCATGCCATTACAATGCATGCCATTACAACGCAGGTGCTGTTACAACGCATGCCATTATAACGTAAGTATGGGTAAGTATTTAATTTAAATAATATTAATTTATTTTTAAATTAATTTTCATAAAAAATTATAATTTATTATAATACATTTGAATATTTTACTTTTTTTTAATGTATTTAATGTAATGTTATTTAAATTAAATAATTAAAAAGAAATGTATTTTAATGTAACCCCTTACCCTACTTTTACACCCCCGGGAGTTAGAATAATAATTTTTACCCCTACACTATCCAGCACTTACCCTACTATTACACCCTCCTGGAGTTAGAATAGTAATTTTAACCCCTACACTATCCAGCACTTACCCTACTATTACACCCCCCTGGAGTTAGAATAGTAATTTTTACCCCTACACTATCCAGCACTTACCCTATTATTACACCCCCCTGGAGTTAGAATAGTAATTTTAACCCTTACACTATCCAACACTTACCCTACTATTACACCCCCTGAAGTTAGAATAGTAATTTATACCCCTACACTATCCAGCACTTACCCTACTATTACACCCACCTGGAGTTAGAATAGTATTTGTTACCCCTACACTATCCAGCACTTACCCTACTATTACTCCCGCCTGGAGTTAGAATGGTAATTTTAACCCCTACACTATCCAACACTTACCCTACTATTACACCCCCCTGGAGTTAGAATAGTAATTTTTACCCCTACACTATCCAGCACTTACCCTACTATTACACCCCCCTGGAGTTAGAATAGTAATTTTAACCCCTACACTATCCAACACTTACCCTACTATTACATCCCCTGGAGTTAGAATAGTAATTTTTACCCCTACACTATCCAGCACTTACCCCACTATTACACCCCCCTGGAGTTAGAATAGTCATGTTTACCCCTACACTATCCAGCACTTACCCTACTATTACACACCCTGGAGTTAGAATAGTAATTTATACCCCTACACTATCCATCACTTACCCTACTATTACACCCCCCTGGAGTTAGAATAGTAATTTTTACCCCTACACTATCCAACACTTACCCTACTAGTACAACCCCCTGGAGTTAGAATAGTAAATTAAATTGTATTTAAAAAACATTTTTTTAATTTAAATTAATATTTTTTTTAAATTAAAAATAAATTAATATTAATTAAATTATATACTTGCCTATACTTATGTTGTAATGGCATACGTTGTAATAGCATCTGCGTTGTAATGGCATGCGTTTTAATGGATCCTCTGTTGTAAAAGTTGCAATGGTATGCGTTGTGAATGTATGCGTTGTAACGTCATACATTTGATGTGGACGCGACCTTGAGGCTCGAACCCTGGCTTCCAGCACCAGGAGTCTCTTCTGGGGGTGTGGGGGGGTATGCAGCTTAACAGCTCCCCGGGCACACTGAACTTTTAATCAGCTGAGTTAAGTCTGGACACAGCACCTTCTTTGAGCTGGAACCTCTGCAGCATAGGTGCTCAGCTGGGATACACAAGCATCACTGATCTGGATAAGCCTGAAGCAGAGGAGCTCCGTTCGGACTCAGAACCATTTTCGAGCTAGATGAGTGTGCAGCTGAGGAGCTCTGATTCCACGCAGGGCCATCACACAACCATCACTAAGCTGCACGAGGATCAAAGGAGCTGCATCTCCAAACACATCTGCTGTGAGCTGAATGAGTCTTTAGATGAGAAGCTTCTCTGGCACTCACAGTGGTGTCTGGGCTTAATGAGTGTGCAAGTGAGAAGCTTCTCTGGCACTCACAGTGGTGTCTGGGCTTAATGAGTGTGCCAGTGAGGAGCTTCTTGGCACTCACAATGATGTCTGGGCTTAAGTGTGCAAGTGAGGAGCTTCTCTAGCATGCACAGTGATGTCTAGGCTTAGTAAATGTGCAAGCGAGGAGCCTCTCTGACACTCACAGTGATGTCTGGGCCTAAGTGTGCAAGTGAGGAGCCTCTCTGGCACTCACAGTGGTGTCTGGGCTTACGTGTGCAAGTGAGGAGCCTCTCTGGCACTCACAGTGGTGTCTGGGCTTACGTGTGCAAGTGAGGAGCATCTCTGGCTCTCACAGTGGTGTTTGGGCTTAAGTGTGCAAGTGTGGAGCTTCTCTGGCACTCACAATGATGTCTGGGCCTAATGAGTGTGCAAGTGAGGAGGTTCTCTGGCACTCACAATGGTGACTGGGCTTAATGAGTGTGCAAGTGAGGAGCCTCTCTGGCACTCACAGTGGTGTCTGGGATTAAGTGTGTAAGTGAGGAGCTTCTCTGGCACTCACAATGATGTCTGGGCTTAATGAGTGTGCAAGTGGGGAGCTTCTTGGCACTCACCATAATGTCTGGGCTGAAGTGTGCAGTTAAGGACCCTCTCTGGCACTCGCAGTGGTGTCTGGGCTTAAGTGTGCAAGTGAGGAGCCTTTCTGGCACTTGCAGTAGTGTCTGGGCTTAAGTGTCAAAGTGAGGAGCCTCTCTGGCACTCAGTGAAATCTAAGCTTAAGTGTGCAAGTGAAGAGCCTCTCTGCACTCGCAGTGGTGTCTGGGCTTAAGTGTGAAAGTGAGGAGCCTCTCTGGCACTCACAGTGGTGTCTGGGCTTAAATGTGCAAGTGAGGAGCCTCTCTGGCACTCACAGTGGTGTCTGGGCCCAAGTGTGCAAGTAAGGAGCTTCTCTGACACTCACAGTAATGTCTGTGCTTAAGTGTGCAAGCGAGGAGCCTCTCTGGCACTCAGTGTTGTCTGGGCTTAAATGTGCATGTGAGGAGCCTCTCTGGCACTCAGTGGTGTTTGGGCTGAAGTGTGAAAGTGAGGAGTCTCTCTGGCACTCACAGTGATGTCTGGACTTAAGTGTGGAAGTGAGGAGCTTCTCTGGCACGTATAGTGATTTCTAGGCTTCGTAAATGTGCAAGTGAGGAGCCTCTCTTGCTCTCACAGTGATGTCTGGGCTTAAGTGTGCAAGTGAGGAGCTTCTCTGGCACCCACAATGATGTCTGGGCTAAATGAGTGTGCAAGTGAGGAGCCTCTCTGGCACTCACAGTGATCTCTGGGCTTAATGAGTGTGCAAGTGAGGAGCTTCTCTGGCACTCACAGTGATGTCTGGGCTTAAATGTGCAAGTGAGGAGCTTCTCTGGCACGCACAGTGATGTTAAGGTTTCGTAAATGCACAAGTGAGGATCCTCTCTGGCTCTCACAGGGCTGTCTGGGCTTAATGAGTGTGCAAGCAAGGTGCCTCTGGCACTCGAATAGCTCCTCTGATACAAGCGCTCATTTCATGGGGGTCAGTAATCCTGATTAAGGCGGCAATGGGACCCTGCACTTTGATCAGAGCTGCAGCTTTTACAGAAATATTTCACTTTATACCAAGCACACGTTTCTCCAGGTAAAACTTCGTGATGTTTATGCAGGGAAAATGGTGCAGCTCGGAATGGAAGAAATCATATCAGACTCTCACATCATACCTCATTTCGAGGTCAGGAACTTAGAACAACTAGAAAACGCCACTCCCCACCCTATCCGCAGGCCCCCCAACCCTATCCGCAGGCACCCCCACCCTATCCGCAGGCACCCACACCCTATTCGCAGGCACCCCTGCCCTATCCGCAGGCACCCCCACCCTATCCGCAGGCATCCCTACCCTATCCGCAGGCACCCCCACCCTATCCGCAGGCACCCCTACCCTAGGCACCCCCACCCTATCCGCAGGCACCCCCGCCCCATCCGCAGGCACCCCCACCCTATCCGCAGGCACCCCCACCCTATCCGCAGGCATCCCCACCCTATCCGCAGGCACCCCTACCCTATCCGCAGGCACCGGGTATTACCACCCCGAACACTGGAGAATTCGTAATAAGTCACATAGGTTAGGTATGAGCTATCAGACTCTCACATCATACCTCAGGCACCCCCACCCTATCCGCAGGCACCCCTGCCCTATCCGCAGGCACCCCCACCCTATCCGCAGGCACCCCCACCCTATCCGCAGGCACCCCCACCCTATCCGCAGGCACCCCTGCCCTATCCGCAGGCACCCCCACCCTATCAACAGGCATCCCCACCCTATCAACAGGCATCCCCACCCTATCCACAGGCACCCCCACCCTATCCGCAGGCACCCTGCCCTATCCGCAGGCACCCCCACACTATCAACAGGCATCCCCACCCTATCCACAGGCACCCCCACCCTATCCGCAGGCACCCTCACCCTATCAACAGGCATCCCCACCCTATCCACAGGCATCCCCACCCTATCCGCAGGCATCCCCACCCTATCCACAGGCACCCCCACCCTATCCGCAGGCACCCCCACCCTATCCGCAGGCACCCCCGCCCCATCCGCAGGCACCCCTGCCCTATCCGCAGGCACCCCCTCCCTATCAACAGGCATCCCCACCCTATCCACAGGCATCCCCACCCTATCCACAGGCACCCCCACCCTATCCGCAGGCACCCTGCCCTATCCGCAGGCACCCCCACCCTATCCGCAGGCACCCTGCCCTATCCGCAGGCACCCCCACACTATCAACAGGCACCCCCACCCTATCTGCAGGCACCCCCGCCCTATCCGCAGGCACCCCCGCCCTATCCGCAGGCACCCCCGCCCTATCCGCAGGCACCCCCACCCTATCTGCAGGCACCCCCACCCTATCCGCAGGCACCCCCACCCTATCCGCAGGCACCCCCGCCCTATCCGCAGGCACCCCCACCCTATCAACAGGCATCCCCACCCTATCCACAGGCATCCCCACCCTATCCACAGGCACCCCCACCCTATCCGCAGGCACCCTGCCCTATCCGCAGGCATCCCCACACTATCAACAGGCATCCCCACCCTATCAACAGGCATCCCCACCCTATCCACAGGCACCCCCACCCTATCCGCAGGCACCCTGCCCTATCCGCAGGCACCCCCACCCTATCAACAGGCATCCCCACCCTATCCACAGGCATCCCCACCCTATCCGCAGGCACCCCCACCCTATCCGCAGGCACCCCCACCCTATCCGCAGGCATCCCCACCCTATCCGCAGGCACCCCCACCCTATCCACAGGCATCCCCACCCTATCCGCAGGCACCCCCACCCTATCCGCAGGCACCCCCACCCTATCCGCAGGCACCCCCACCCTATCCGCAGGCACCCCCACCCTATCCGCAGGCACCCCCACCCTATCCGCAGGCACCCTACCCTATCCGCAGGCACCGGGTATTACCACCCCGAACACTGGAGAATTCATAATAAGTCACATAGGTTAGGTATGAGCTGGCTACGCTTGTAGCTTAGCAGCCCCTCCCGAGACGTTTCAAGGCACAGGCAGGAGTGAGCGATTGCCCATGGCCCCCGCCTTCTGAGGGGCCGTTGGGGACGTAACTTTTTCTCTATTTTACTTTAATCGATTTCTTTATCCCAATTTTTTACTTATCATTCAATTTTGTTTGCCATCATAGGACTTGCATTAGTGCACAATAGGTAATACATTTCAAAGTTGTCCGAAACAGATCCCCTAAATATTTTTTGAGAGGGCTCCCAACATTATTAGGACAAGCATGAGCCCCTCTTGACACGAATGACCATATCTGAGCTGGGCGAGGCTGCAGCTCCGGAGATCCCCAAGCATAACATCATTACCGAGCTGGCAGTATGTCAAGCCCCAGATCCCACCCCAGTGCCAGGGAGTCTGCTGCGGGGCATTGTCTTAGGCACACACTGTGTCTGCAGTAAGGGTCCCCTGAAGCGCGCCTCAGCATTTACACAGGTTGGAATATCCCTAATTCAGGGAAAGAGGATGAACTCAACCACATTCAACAAGGAATTCGTCTCGGCTTTCTCCGACAAGGGATTGAACTATAAATCACCTGCGATCACCGCTGGAACCCCAACACCAGCCCTTGAATTCCTGGGTGAGTAGGGGACACCAGGTACCTCCAGGGTCCAATAATTGTCCCCTGAGGAGCTTGAATGAGTGGAGATCAGATACACTCTGGACCAGATATTCATTTTACGAAGAGCTGGGATTGGCTTTGGGCACTGGTGACACATGCACATTGACTAATCGCAGATGAGCTGTGATGGACAAAGGGCAGCCATTCCTCTTGATCTGATCTCTGAGGGGTTGTGAAAGGCAGAAGGCATACATACTCTACGGAGGAGCATGTGGGATCAAGGAGCAGGTACGGGCAGCACTTACCTTCTCTAGGCCCATGTTGTCCATGAAGAGCGATTCCATGTAACGTCCAAAAGACTGAAAGGCGAAGTCGGGGAGCGATCTGAGAGGGTTGTGGGATATCTTCAGGTCCTCCACCACCCTCAGCTTGCTCATGGCTGCCACCGGGTAGCTGCTAAGCTGGTTACCTTCGAGGTGGAAGATGGCCAGGTTCTCCACCTCATCCAGGGAGCCGGGCAGCATGGAGGTGATCTCGTTGTTGGAGAGGTACAGCCAACGAAGGTCCTTGGCGCCAGCAAAGGTGCCAGGTTTCAGCTCACGGATCTTGTTGCTGCTCAGCTGCAGTACGAAGAGGTTGATGAGCGGGGAGAAGATGCCTTTGGGAAGCTCCGCCATCTTGTTGTGATCCATGTACAGGTACGTGAGCTCGGACAAGTCATCGAAAGCCCCTTGCTTGAGCGTGCTGATCTCATTATTGGACAGGTACAGATAGACCAGCTTATTCAAGCCCCGGAAAGCCCCGCTGGCGATCTCTTTGATCTGGCTGTGCTGCAGGTGGAGGCTCACCACCCCTTTCATCTCCTTGAAGGTGTTGGTGGCCAGCACGGGGAAGCTGTTCCTTTGCAGGCTCACGAGCAGGGTCTGGTCAGACACCTTGGGGACCTTCTTCAGCCCTGCTCCATTGCATATGACATGCTGCTGCCCCCCCATAGGGCAGTTGCAGTTTTGGGGGCACGCCTGCAAGATGGGGATGGCCCATGACAGCAGAGTGAGCTTGAGGAGGAAGCTGGTGCAGTCCATGGTCAGCACTGAGAGGAGCTGCAGAGGGGGAAGAGAGGGAAAGTGTGCTGAGCTGTGAACACAGGGCTATTTATAATCGCATTTCAGAGCAGACCCAATCCAAAAACCACAAGCAGCAGCCAGACTCCTGCGTGCAGGCGGCACATTTTGGGAGCAGAGTGTGAAATTAACCCCAGTGCAACCAAATAGAGATGTTCTGGGCCGGAGAGCAGTTATATTGGGAGGAGGAGGGAAGGGCTGGGGAGTCAGGGTCATGTAACAGGGTAGAGAGAGAGCAGGAGGGAGGGACTGATGTGCACCTGGGAGCCTGGACTTCACCTCCAGCCAGCCCTTTGTATTTGAGTATAGTCTTGCAGTCAGCGCAAATGTATTATAGTTGCTGCAATTTCGTCTTCGGCCTTCAGCAGTAGTCTCTTAAATTATTTTGCTTTGTGTGTGGTACCAGTATTTATCTGTGCATGCTGTTCTCGTCTGTGTGTGCAATCTAAGGGAGTGATGAACTGCTGTGCTGGTGACCGTGGTGAGTGTGCTGTCACGTCTGAAGGTGGATGGAGTGCTGTGAGGCCACATAGAAGGCACGAGAATACTACACAAATGTCAAGTAACAGTAACAACAAGGGGCCGGATTACAGACGCAACCGGGGCATGGGCGTCCGCAGAAATTTTTCCAGGGGGGGGGCAACATTTTTACTTCATCACCATCCTCCGACATGATTGAGCACAAGTATTAAATAAACAAATAAAAAAATCTAATAAGACAAAGAGCTTAAATAAACAAAGAAACCCATGGGGTGGGAGGAAAATCATGTGAGGCTTCACAGCAGATTACCTGGCAACCACAATGAAACAGAGGAAAAACAAACAAGCATTGGCATAGCCAATAGGTCTCGCCTTTGGGACCTTATAAGTGTTTAGCCATGCAACACTTGATGTTGTTGCACCAAGGATATTGTCCTAGACAACTAAACACTTATAAGGTCCCGAAGGGGAGACCTATTGGCTATGTCAATGCTGTTTTGTTTTTTAAATGACAAGCAGTGCTATATGGCTCCGGCTGCCACTTAGTCCACCACATCACACTTAGATGCTGCAGCCATCTTTGAATGGTTTTAAAGCCAATTCAAAAGCTGTCACCAGTGTATGTTGATCCCTATCTCAACTGTGGGACTGCTCTCCTGCTTCCCAATTCTATTAAATACAAATTATGTAAAAAGAACATCCCTTTCTGAGCCGCACAGCTCATCCTACCCACGTTTCATGCGCAGATTTGAAATACTGATGGTTTGGGCTTCCCGGAATTCAACTGGTTGAGAGGTGGACAGGATAGAGAGGTAGAGAGAGAGGTGTAGAGAGGTAGAAAGACGTAGAGGGAGAGAGGTAGAGAGAGAGAGGTAGAGAGGTAGAGGTAGGTAGAAAGAGGTAGAGGTAGGGAGAGAGAGAGAGGTAGAGAGAGAGGTAGAGGTGTAAAGGTAGAGAGAGAGGTATAGAGATAGAGGGAGAGGTAGAGAGAGAGAGAGAGAGGGAGAGAGAGAGAGAGGTAGAGGGAGAGTGGTAGAGAGAGAGGTAGAGGGAGGTAGAGAGAGGTAGAGGTAGAGAGGTAGAAGTAGAGAGAGAGAGTGGGAGAGGTAGAGAGGGAGAGAGAGGTAAAGAGGTAGAGAGAGAGAGGTAGAGAGAGAGAGGTAGAGAGAGAGAGGTAGAGAGAGAGAGGTAGAGAGAGAGAGGAAGAGAGAGAGGTAGAGAGGGGTAGAGAGGGGTAGAGAGAGAGGTAGAGAGAGAGAGGTAGAGGTGTAAAGGTAGAGGTGTAAAGGTAGAGAGAGAGGTATAGAGATAGAGGGAGAGGTAGAGAGAGAGAGGTAGAGAGAGAGAGGTAGAGGGAGAGAGGTAGAGGGAGAGAGGTAGAGGGAGAGAGGTAGAGAGAGAGAGAGGTAGAGGTAGAGAGGTAGAAGTAGAGAGAGAGTGGGAGAGAGGGAGAGAGGTAAAGAGTAGAGAGAGAGGTAGAGAGAGAGAGGTAGAGAAAGAGGAAGAGAGAGATAGGTAGAGAGAGGTAGAGAGGGGTAGAGTGAGAGGTAGAGAGAGGTAGAGAGAGAGAGGTAGAGAGAGAGAGGTAGAGTGAGAGAGATAGAGCGAGAGAGGTAGAGCGAGAGAGATAGAGCGAGAGAGGTATAAAGAGAGAGGTAGAGTTAGAGAGAAAGGGGTAGAGAGAGAGAGAGGTAGAGAGAGAGAGGTAGAGGTAGGGAGAGGTAGAGGTAGGGAGAGAGAGAGGTAGAGAGAGAGAGGTAGAGCGAGAGAGATAGAGCGAGAGAGGTAGAGTTAGAGAGAGAGAGAGAAAGGGGTAGAGAGAGAGAGAGGTAGAGAGAGAGAGAGGTAGAGAGAGAGGTGGAGAGAGAGAGGCAGAGAGAGAGGTAGAGAGAGAGGTAGAGAGAGAGGTAGAGAGTAAGAGAACATAGAGAGGGAGAGGTAGAAAGAGAGGTAGAGGTAGAGAGGTAGAGAGAGAGGTAGAGAGAGAGAGAGAGAGGAAGAGATAGCGAGAGGTAGAGAGGTGTGGAGAGGTAGGTAGAGGTAGAGGTAAAGAGAGACGTAGAGAGAGAGAGAGACGTGTAGAGAGAGGTAGAGAGAGAGAGAGGTAGAGAGGTAGAGAGAGAGGTAGAGGTAGAGGTAGAGAGAGAGGGGTAGAGAGAGAGGTAGAGAGAGAGAGGTAGAGAGGTAGATTGGAGATCCTAGCATTTCCAGAGCATTAAAGGCACTACTCATTTGTAACGTCATTCCTTTCACTGCACATCCACCTTTATCTAAATAAGTAGGGCCCTCAAATACAAAAGGATGTTGTGGTCATAAAGCTTACAATTTGCAGCATCACAGTGGTTGCTACTGCAAAACCCCTTTTTTTTAGAGTTGTGTATAACCTTCATGATTGACAAAAGGGGTTCTGCATCTTACTCCATATTGGAATTTGGAGGGGCAGTGGACAGGGTGCTATCTTCAAATTGCAATTTACAATGACATATATCAATGGTTTTCAAACACAATGGCAGTCGCAAACCGTTGATCTGATACCAACAATGATTGACAAAAGGGGTTCTGCATCTTACTCCATATTGGAATTTGGAGGGGCAGTGGACAGGGTGCTATCTTCAAATTGCAATTTACAATGACATATATCAATGGTTTTCAAACACAATGGCAGTCGCAAACCGTTGATCTGATACCAACACTGAGCTGCAGTTGGTACATGATTCAGAAAAGAAAAGTTATCTCTGTGGGGCAGCTTTCCCTTCGGGAATTATGTCAGGCGACAGTGAGTACAGACAGTGGTCCAGGGGCTACACTCGATGAACATGAGGGACATCCCCTTTGGAGCTCAAGGAGTAAACTCTTTAATCCATCTCATCTGCAGACCCTTCTGTAATACTAGTGCTTATGGTGCAAAAAACAGGCATATCGTGTGTGGTGCAGACACTTTTGTTCAGTTTTAACTCTTTTTCATTTGTCAACAAAATATTTTAATTCATATTTTGGTTTCCATTGTTAACTGTTATCCGTTTTTAGGTCTCGCGACCTATCAATGCGCGCAAGCGCATTGAGCGGAGCAAGAATTCGTGTCCTCAAAACGCTCGTGAAACCAAGGGTTTCGTTTGTGCGATTTTCTTTAAGTTCACGTGAATCACGTGACCAAACAAGCACGTGCATCAGCCTCCCTCCCTCCTAATTGCATTTTTTTAACAGCCGCACAGCACATCAAAGGGCTTCGCCCAGCGTGCGCTCTGCGGCTTCTCCTCCCCTAATTAATCATGGGCCGTACTTTCAGTTTCCCGGCCGCTCTTGCACGCGCACCACTCGCGTCTTTTTTTTTTTAAATTGTTTTCGCGTCCTTGTCTTCAGAGTATTACCTGCCGTCCAGAGTGAGCTTCTACTGTAAGTAGGTTGTTTTACTTTACTTTATTTGGCTCTCAACGTCTGGTTAGTCTTTACACATTTGCTGTTAACCACACTACTTTAATTAATAGTCAAATCAGCCACTGAGACTTTTCATGTGCAGCACTCTCCTCAATGCGTGACTTCAAAAGAACAGCTCGCAGCTCGCTCCGCTTCCCTTTTCACTTGCGTGCTGTTCGCTCTGTCCCGTTCCTCTCCAGCGCTTAAGGCACCAAGTCTTTTCTCACACTGCACTCTCCTTACAGCGTGACATAAAATAACTCCTCACTGCTCACTCTGGCTCGTTATCCACTTGCGCTTGTGACATCGATTTATTTCCTACGCAGCACTCTAGTTTCTTCGTGACAATAAATCAACGGTTCGCTGCTCGCTCTGCATGCCTTTTCCACTGCGCTTATGGCACTTGCTCTTGGACATGCCATACTTTACATTTCAAATTTAAGCTGAGCAACAGTTCAATGTATGTGTGTTCTTTCCAACAGTGCTACAATTACATTACGCTGCTCGCTTGCCTTACAGCTGTTTTTTTTTTTTAACGCGACAGCTTTCGTCAATTAACTGTCCGATTTCTTTTTTACTCTGGATCTGCGCTCATATGCCAAACTCCCAGCTGTGCTATCCTTACCATTTGCGTTTCAATTCCTCCACTTCACTGCATCGTCACGTAAAACACTTATCTCAGCCTTCTTGCCATTTTGAATCTCCTTCCTTCTTCGCAGCACAAGTCTTTCCGCAGTTTTTCCTTTGTCCACATTGCCCGCAGGGTGTAACGTGTGTCTTCCCAGTCAGCTTAGACACAACATATCAACCTTTCCCTGCCGTTACTCCTCACCTAAGCTGCTTTACACGTCGATTTGAGTTTGTGTTCGGGGTTTTAATCTATCTCTGACACCATGTTATGTCTAGCCAAGCGTCGCCAAAACTGTTGTAGTTCAAATGGGGACACAACTTGATATTAGTCTTAAGGAAGTAGTTTAATCGTCAGAGAAACCCCAAATGATCCCTGCCAGACGCAGCTGGGCCAACTGTCAAAGGTCCCACTACAGATGACATCAAGATGGAACTAATGTGTATCACAGAGAAATGTCATTCCAGCCTGGCTGGAAGAGCCGTAATACATTATGACAGTTTCCCTCATCTTTGATTGTTTTCAAAGATGACATGAGACATTGTTTCAAAATGAACTAAAATTAGTGTACAATATTGTTTTTAATGTACCTGTAAATGGCTTTGTCTTTTTGTCAATTCAGCTTTTTTGCGGTTCTACATTTAATCATATACACGCAGAAACGTCATGTATCGACTTGCCGTGGCTCCATATGCTTTACAAGTCTCAATTGTGTGCCTCCGTGAAAGCAACGGGAATCCCTCGGATAGAGCGAATATTAAAAATGTTTCTTATGCTAAGACTTGATGCTTTTTAACTGGCTTCTAAAATGTTTATTGTTACATGTACTGCCCAACAATCCATCCAAAATGAAGTGTCTAGAGGGAATGCCCAGGCAAAAGGGACCGGAATGTAGTGTTTAGAAATAAGCAAAAATACTGTTTTCAAAATTGCCCCTTTCATATCTAGCCTAACTGTACCATGGCATTGCTTACATAATAGACAGTGCGGGCCATGCCACATTATTTTCAAAGTCACAACGAAGTGAGTTGTTTTTGGAAGAAAAGAAACAAGCACTGGCGTTGACAATAGGTCTCACAGTAGGTAAGTTGGAGCTATTGGTTTTGTAAATGACAAAGCCCTTTATGTTTTTAAAATGAAAACAAAAATAAAAGGCATTGTTATTTGCAATTGTAATAGCTCCAACTTTCCTACTGCGAGACCTATTGGCAACGCCAGTGCTTGTTTAATATATCCATTATTTTCGTTTAGAAATAATGGATATATTAAAAAACGTATAACAGTTAACAATGGAAACCAGAATATGAATTATAATATTTTGTTGACAACTGAAAAAGAGTTAAAACTGATTATTACCAAGGAAAAGAAATTGATGAAACTTTAATGTTCGCTGAAAAGTGCACACACCCATCGGAACAGAAGTGTCTGCACCACACACGGTATGGTATACGAAAGGGCACCTAAAGACTAGGTACCAGGATGTAGTAGCGCCAACAAAAGAAAGGAATATAGCTTGAGTACGAATAAATCACGAGTGCACAGAAGGACTTTCCAATTGATCTCTCAAAAAACAGGCAGACACACCCATTGCATCTCTGGGCGAATTGTGTAATTCGGTGCTGGCGTTAATGAGGCTTTGATGGTTTTCACCCCTTCCTAGGGCCCCTGGCTGCAGCTCCACTCTTCCTTAGCTTGAAAAATGTGAATCCCCCTCCACCCCCCGAAATTTGACTCTAGGTGCGCCTCTGCTTCAAGCTGTGGGAGCAGCCAGACCCCGACCTTCTCTCCTGCCCATCAGCAGCAGTTTTCCCGCTCATCAAGCAGGACCGTCATTAAGCGCTTTCTCACGCTTTTAAAATTGACGGCCCTGCAGACAAACACCACTGTGGGGGCTGTCAATAGTGACGGACCGGTGTTCCAGGGGGGGGCAAGTGCCCCCCCTTGCCCTCCCCTGCGGACGCCCATGAACCGGAGGTCCAATTTGCGTGTGCGCCCCCTTTGTGCACCCCCGGGGCGCTTTGGTATTACAGAAGGGCCTGCAGGTGCTTGTGCTGCCCCTACTGGAATACAGATAGCGCCAGTACACATGTAGCGCCAGCGCTATCTCAAGAGGGCATGCCCTCGTTTGCATGGGGGAGTGGCCCCATGCAGATGAAGGAATCTCTATACCTCTGCGCCCACCGCATTATGCAGACCCTCCAGTTTATCGCGATTTCGCGATTCACGAAAAAATCGCGAAATCGGCAAATTACCGCGATGGCCGCGATAATAACCAGATTGGCCGCGATATTTACAAAAAAGTGTCTCGACCGGGAGACAGCAAAACAAACCATGCTTTTATTGGCTGTGCGCCGCCCCCCCCACTCGTGTGTCAGCAGCTTCCCGGGACACACACAGTCAGTTTTTGAGCTGCCAGCCGCACCCGAGTACTTCGCAGGTCATTAAAAGACCTTTCACTTGTTAATGAGGCTTTGTTTTTCACGCCCCCGCCTGTTATCCTCGGCTCTGGCAGGTGACAAAGAGGGAAAGGGAAGGTTTGAGGTAAACTAGAGAACTTTACAGATCCGTTTTTTTTCTGTAAAGTTCTCTAGTTTACCTCAAACCTCCCTCTTTGTCACCTGCCAGAGCCGAGGATAACAGGCGGGGGCGTGAAAAACAAAGCCTCTTTAACAAGTGAAAGGTCTTTTATTGACCTGCGAAGTACCCGGGTGCGGCTGGCAGCTCAAAAACTGACTGTCTGTGTGTGTCCCTGAAAAGGAAATCAAATGCCAACCAAACTACCTACACTCCTCGGCCAAAAAACAACACCCCTGTATCAACCCATGTATCAACCCATGTATCAACACCCCTGTATCAACATCATGGTTAAAATGATTGCACTTTTCAGGTAGAAAAGCGCCAACCCCAATCCAGAGCAGAAATCACTAAAATCTGAAATCACAGGACATTCACTGATTGTCAGCGACTTTCGTTTTCCAGAGTTACATGTAGTGCGGGTGTGGAAGCCTAGTGGTGAGCAACAGGTCGGGTGCAGAGCTGGTTCAGGCTGGTTCAGGTACTCAAACATTATTGACTGGCTTCATTGTTCAACCCTTGCTGTCGGATTTTAATTTTGTGCAGCTGTCGAGAGGTCTGTACTCAGTAGTTTACATCCCCCGTCCCCTGGGGTGCCCAGAAGCATGCACACTTGAAGGGAGGGGGAGATGTCTGATCCAATCGAGTTTGCAAAAGTAATGTGTCTTGTAAAAGCGGCATTTACATTGACAACTCTAAATGTGTGTTGTCCCTCCAACAGGACCTGTTTTAGGGGAGCACATATGCCATTGGTTCAATTGTATTCTGTATTGTGGGCAATATGAGCCTATGTTCCCTAATGCCCACTGGGTATTAAGGAACATAGGCTCATATTCAATGCTACCCTTTCAGGGCTATTGGTACCCTGCTGTGACCATCTGGAAAAATATGGATTTATTTCCCACCGGATTGTTGATGAGCTATTAGGGCGCCGGCACGGGGATTTGCAGTGTGCAGTAATCCACACAATGTTTATTGACTTAAAAGGGCATCCCAGTAGGGCCTGTGCCCTCTGTAAACGACAGATGCTGCTTTTCTTGGGTTTAACCTACTGCCCACTCCTAGGGAATGCTAAACTTTTGAGCCACAATACTTTTTCGGAGGTTTATTGTAGATGGAAAATATGCAAGCATTACAAATTAAGGAGTGGGGACTACTGCTCACTTATCCATGGTATACATAATACCATGGAAGCAGTGGGTAGGAAAATGTGCATAGATTTATATTAGTAACTGCAAACTCCATAATGCAGTTTGCTGTAGGCTAACACGTTGCTATTTATCTGTGGTTTCTTATATTGCTTCTTAACCCAGCGCACTGGGGCCACTTGACAGTTACTCACTTGGGAGTCTATGCAGGTGGGTGCGTGCTCTCCACCAAGGAGCGCCGCGGAGTAAGAGTTCTCCTCTGAGGCTACCGGGTTAGGGACTACCACATCAGTATTTTTCCCTCATTCACCCAGCCATCTACCCCATCCTACGAACAATCAAACACCTTTATCACCAGACAGTGATAATATCGTGGCTTACCTAGGGGAGACGACGCAACGCCCGAGCAGATCGACTGCAGAGCTGCTCCTTCACCTGGTTCAACTCGCAAAAGTGTGGCCTAGGTTAAGCTACATGTATGTTATTACATTCAAAGAGAAGCCACTTATCTTGTTCTCCTTCAGTAGGACACCGTTCATGCTGTACATGGTCTGCAGTACTCATGGAACACACTGCATAGACATCAAGAAATGCAGCTTTGCGTGAACTATATTAACTAAGCCATTGTACGGACCTGAAGTCCATCTACTTATCCCTAAGACTATCTTTGACCCACCCAGTACAAATGTAAAACATCCATATATCACCCTCGTCAATCATTACTAATCACCATGTATTTAGTTATCAGTTGACACACATTACAACATACTCGATTGTGTTGCATGGCACAACGAAGTGGCCATAAGGCACAATGCAAATACTATGTAAAAGAAAGAAAAGTCAAACAGACTTATGCATTTCCCTGCTACACTCACCGGATGCATCTTCTTTTGATTCCATGGTCCATCGTTTGTTCTTTAATTGCACCCTTCTCAAATTGACTTTTAAGCAGTACACAGTCTTACTTTTATGCCTGAATGGCTTCGGAGCGCTGCAGTGGCCAAGTTACTGTATCTTACCCAGCTTTTGCAGCCACCTCACCATTGATTTAAGGCTGAGAATGAATGGTTATGAGTAAAATAAAGTGCCGCAAAAATGCCGCTAAATTTTCATATTTGTGCCGCTAAATTTCCATATTTGTGCCGCTAAATTTGCTAATCCATGCCGCTATATCCTGGGGGGTCTGATTATGGATGCCGGCACCGAGGCAAAGAAGCTGTCAGGAGGTTCACTGACAGTGTGCCACAAAAAGGTGCCACACTGTCAGTGTGCCTCTGATGCAGCCCTCCGGAAGGTGTCAGGGGGGCCCATGGTCCCCCAGACATCCCTTTGCAGCTGGGTGCAGTCACTCTATGCACCCGCCTGCAAAGAGGATCCCCCCCTCTTAAAAGTGCAGGTGGGTGCCACAGGTAGGTGCTGCCTGCACAGTGAAACACAGAGCAGATGCTTCAAAGCCGCTCGGCATTGCACTTGAATGCGCTGCCCCCAGGGCAGCACGAGATTGCGGCAGTCCTATGCACAGCACATTCAACATTGGAGTATGCACTTTGCTTATTTACGCCTGGTGCACCAATTTGAAGGTGCGCCATGGCGCAAACAGGAAAGGTGCACGCTGTATGCTTAATTACAGTGGTAAAACTGCTGCAAAAGCACTTTGGTGTTAAATAAACTCCAGTATCCCTCAGTGAGTTAAACAATTGCTGCTCACATAAACGTTGAACAGCAGGTCACAAGTTCACATCCTATCAAAGCTGACTTAGCCCTCTATCCTTGCGAGGATAGGAAATGGAGACTCATAAAACTGAGTATTACTCATATGTGTTACTTACAGCACTTGGGAATGGCAGTTGTGTCCTATATGGCGCTATTTATCAAAAACAAATTATTATTACCACGTCACTCAAATTAAAGAGGTGGACCTTTGAAAAGATACAGTGTAGAGGAGCACTCTGGAATTACTTCCATCCAACACTGATCCAGGTAATCGGTGAGGTGAGGCTTAAAAGCCTTTGCACCAACTCAACGGCGTTTACATTTCAAAATCAGTAGATACTATCTGAACAATACCAATTCCGACACCCAGAGAACAGCAGAACAAAGAGCAACTCCTAGAATTGATCAATAAGTGATTGTGCAAATCCTAAATTCTCATCATGAATTGGGTTGGTGGCCGTAGAATCACCTACCTAGTTGATCACGTACTTGGTCCGTGGCTATCTGGTACAGAGCACTATCCAACACGAGTTGTGAGCCCAAAGTAGACATTTTTTGACAGACCATAATTTAGCGAAATAAAATTGTAGTAACTATGACCTTAGTACAAGAATAACTTGGAAAATAGAGTACTGCAATTGAGACATGCACTACAAGGTTTGTTGCATGTTTCTTTGCAACATCAGTTGCCAAGAAAATGCAAAATGTATTTATTCAGGCGGGCAGCTCTCCAACTTCTATAAAGATGAATCCAACGCATGTAGGCAATCATTTTTGTTTTTATTATATGTAGTGATGTATTAAAAGTGGGCAAGCCAGAAAACTCTTAAAGTGAGCCAGACCATGGGTATGCCTTGGCGCTAAGAGCAATAGTATACAGAAGAGACAGTGATTCCTGGGGATAATATAAAGGATATTTGGTAATAACTATGCATAATGATAATTACCGCTGGTTCAGGGATGCTGAAAGAGAAGACGTTCATACACAATGCACATAGAAGACCAAATACTGTTTAAGCAAATGTTGAAAATATATTTGCAAATGCAACTTGGTCGTACTCTGTGTCCCAAGTGAACATAGACCTTTGTCATCCAGCAGCAAGAGACCGACCAGGGCGGTTCTCTTTGAAGACGGGATGCAAATCTACTGATCACGAGTTGCGTCTGATGTGGATGGCCCACAATTCTGCTTGACCTTCTACTTTGCGCAGTGACATAACATGCCCGCTCCTCTCCAGATTGTTTTCCATGACGTGTCCATCATTACACGCTCCGGATATCTACCAGAGTGTTTCCCCTTTCCCCCTCACTGGGTGCCCATCTGGGCCCTAGGTGAGTACCAATGAATTCCTTCTCCTCACTTGGTTGTTGAGCACTAAATTCAGTCTGGCGTCATCGCATTATGTCTCAAGTGTCCCCTATCCTTAGGTCCTGATGAGACCATCCCATTGCTCACGAGGTCGAAACGGCGTTGACTCGCATTGTAAACTAATCATTCCTAGTCTCTGTGGTATAACCATAAGGCTGTAACTAAACATTCTGTATTGCATAATGATCGTTCAGATGTACCGAGGAACCTTGTTATATGTCACAATTTGTCACCCAATATGTGTTGGTTCCATGTTCACCAGTGCTTCGTCGTCTGTTTGAATTGTTCATGAACATCTTCTCTTTCAGCATCCCTGTACCAGCAGTAATTCCCATTGTGCAGTTATTACCAGATATCCATTATATTATCCACAGTAATCACTGTCTCTTCCTAATATAGTATATACTCTGGTTCCTTGTGAGTATGGTTTCCTGGTCTTTTGAACACAAAAGTATTAGCTGAGCCATCTAAAGAAGTAGCATGCAAATTACATCACAAACATAATGTAAAAATATGATAAAGATTCTTTAACATTCTTTAAAATTAAAAATATATTTTTCTTCAACATTTAAAAACATTTAAATGTAATATAATATCAGTGGTTATTAACCTTTTGACTTCTGTGGACCCCTGCTTAATTGTTACTTGAACCCAGGGACACCCACTCAATCATTATTGGAATCATGGGACCCCCCTCCCCCCCCCCCCACTGAGACATTAGTGGAAGCAGTGTACCCTGGCCTAAGCATTTCTGATGATTTGAACCACAAAACAATACACAAAAAATACAGAAACATTCATTCATCAAACAAATGTACAAATTATTATAACTTTTTTCTAATTTGCAAACAAATGTAGAAAAAGCAAATGTAACTTTAATGGGAAGGTTGAAGCCTTTCTAAATTCGATTGACTCATCGTCCATACTAGATTTCCGTTTGATGCTCTTTCAATTCTCCTACGAATCAAGCACTAACTTATTTTTTAGCCTCCAGATTTCGAATTCCTTCACATGTACAGAATGTTTTAAGTTTTTCATTCTACTTCTTTATTTGTATACCCTTTATTAATCTGTTAATATTATTTAATTTTCTAAGCAGTCGCTGCCACCCTGGGTAGGCCTTGTCTACCCCCAGGGGTCTCCGGACCGCAGGTTAAGAGTTACTGCCTTAGATGATATCACTGTATTGAGTGAGCTTTATTGAAAGTATTCTTTTCTAAACACGAATTTAGAAATATTCAAGAACACTGCTGTGCCCTGCCAATGTTGCCATCGGTCAAACGTATCAAGTTAAATAAAACTGACGCATTATATTAAAAAAGTTATAAAAATACTCTTACGTGAAAAAGAAGACAGGGTACCAATTTATATCTATAGCACTAGTTTTCCCTTATGTGACGCATCGTTTGGAACACTTCTAATGAAAACACTCTGCAGAGGGATTATTGTCCATTGCAGTGGGAGGTGTGGGCTCTGCATTTGTCACTGTTTGTGAAAAGGTCAGCTGTTGTCATGCAGGATACCCCTCGCTCAGCCTGGACTCTGTGAACGTAAGGAGTTAGTCTTTGGAGCAGCCATCCTCGTTCACAGGAGGCAGGGTCAGGAGTGCAGCACAAATGTGTTATGAATGGGAGCCTTATAACAATACTTGTATTATTGCTAATTAGGAGAAATAGGATCTTATCCCTGAAGCCTTTAATGCAGCATGTCCTGATGGCCTGAAAGGCAGGAAGGAGGCACTTAGGCAGGCGCGGCACAGATCATCGGTAACTAAACCTTTGTTCAATTTGGTGAGATGTGTCCACCATCTTGTATTGGTAAATAAAACATGTAAGCAAATGTCACATGCGTCATTTCACTTGTGCGCGTAAGCGTTCTGACTTGAGCGCACACATACATCATCATGCATACAGGTGCCAGTGGAATGATTCCAGCAGTGATTCTGTCATCATACTTTTTTTTGTTTACTGTTTTTTTAACCATGCTGCACAGCATCGGGGGGAAAAGCCAAACTCTGTAGAGCATTACCAAACAGCACGGGCAAAGCATATAGGTCTCAAAGGTGAGATCTGTTGGCTTTGTTTTACCAGTGTTGGCAAACCTAATAGATCTGGCTTTACTGTGATAAACAGCATTTGTGCCTCCCTGTGTTTGTCTGTGGTAGTACATTAAAGCATTAAAACCAGGCTTAGATCTATCGGCTAGCCTGAAGAGAAAATAAATACCGTACTTCATAAAGAGACGCTCTGAAGTGACAGCAATGTAGCATGATAACCCATTGCCAATGTAGAAATCGAAGGTTAGTGCATTATTCTGCACTGATCTTTCATTACAACACTAGGTGGAAAAGTGTTAGTCTAGCTTCTGTCATTAAGAAAAGCATGATGTGAGAACCACCCCTTCTTCACTTCTAGTAGAGTAGAGGCAACAGTAAGATGAAAACACTGCTAGGAAGCCACAGAGCTCCTGTGCCCTCTTTACCTGCAAGCACATCTTACGTTTTGGAAACCCCCGTGATACTTATTTTGGAGATCAGGAGCTACTGGGCCCAACTGTGGGCACTGAGGCCTTTTATTTCTGATGTCCTGGGGCTCGACCTACTATGGATCCTGAGCACCTGGGCCAAGTACTTCTTCAGCACTTGACTGGCAGTGGTAGCGCAGATCGAACACTCCAAGGCTTCTCGCGAGGGGAGGTAGACCCAGGAAGGTGTACAAGGGCTCCCAACTCTAAGTACTTCGGCAGCAATAACTGATTGTCCAGTCAATTTCTTGCTTTTATGAAAAAAGGAGTATTTATATACAAACACGGAGTAAAATACTGCATTCACAAACAATACACACCGTCTCTTGAGGTTGAGGTTTTAAAGTTGTAACAGGCGGGGTCCTGTGTCCCACTCCCCTCCAGCTAGCAGTATTGGTTATTCCCCATTCACTATATTCAGGTTAAGCTCCACTAGTAGTCCAAGCCTTAAGGGTCCCACTCCGACTATGTATTAAAGTCAAAAGTGTTACCAATGCAGAATTCTCCATGCAGCAGGCAAGTTCCCCTGTGGCTGTTCGGCCCATAAACCAGTCTTACCAGCACCAGCAGGATGTGAATGGCCGGATCCACCAAGCATGCCTCCTTCACTAAAGCTGCAGCATCTGTCTCCTGTAGGTTACTCTCACTGGGCCCAGGAGGGGCACCGGTTGAGTGTCCTTAAGTTCCTTAAATGCAGACCTTCAGAGGGGTGGCAGGGGTTCTTCTCGATGCTCCTCCAATGCTGGTAAGTTTCTTGTGATCTTCCCCACTTGGGGGGTGGGGGCGAACCTTAGTCAGGGATTGACACCGATCAGGTCACCACAGCAGCCTCCTTCTCACAATAACAGTCTCAACCACGCTCCTTGCTTTGTCCTGGTGCTAGCCCCCTCTCCCTGCACACAGGTTTACTCTCCTCACTCCGCACAGGGGCAATGGCCCAGCAGCAATCTTCATGGTGGCCCGCCTGGCACACATGCTTACCTATTTCACTTTGCCCAAGGGCTACAGCACTATTGGTGCAGTCTGTCACCGTTGATTGACTCCAAACCTGATAGCCCCACAGCACAGGCCGTGGGACTGATTAGAGGTTCACACCGGGATGTCAGCCACAATGATGTGTATCAAAAGGTTACCCAAGGGTCTTACTCTGCATGATTCTCTTATCAGCCCCATCTCCTTCCTGAGATGTGCCCCAGACCCTTTCCAGTGATTTGTTCCAGAATCAATGAGCACCTTTTGTCGTAACTGAAATAGCCTTGCTCTCCCTTCAGGGCCGGACTGGGAACCGAAACCGGCCCTGGCACACTGCTTGGCCAGCCCCCTAGGGGAGAGGAGGGGGTGCGGTCGAGCTGTTTGCAGGTTCCCCCAAACCTGTCCTCTACACAAAACTCTATTCTAGAAATGTTGGCAGAGAATTAGAACACAAGGTTGTGAATTGACCAATATGGTTAGTTTGTGCTTTTACAAAAAAAAAATCATTTACCGAACTACCAGTCGTCTTACAAAAAAATATTTTTTACAAAAGTATGCATGATGAATAACCCCATAACGAATGCACTGAAAAGCTGACACTACACAAGTGCCTGCAGTGCACACCACTTTCGCTCATGCTGGCAGCTCCACAAGTCTATTCCTTGCTGCCAGACAGTGACTCTGAAAGTCAAACACCCCTCACATCGGACCCTGTCACCTATTCCTCTCACTCGCTCACCTACTTATCCCACTACCTACCTATACCATATACTTGCTCACTCCCCTCAAACTCACTCACAAACCTAGCTATCACTCATCTATCCAGCCCACTCAGTAAGTCACTCACATTCTTCATTCACCCACTCACACAGAACACTTTGCAGCTCACTCCACATGCCTACAGACTCTAGCACGCTCCTTCTCATCTGTGATCAAATTAGGTTCATGCCCGTTCCGCCTCTGTGCAGCATTTCACTTCCATCTCTGTCACAGAGCAAGGTCTACAGGGCTCTCCTTGCACACACCCCTGTTCTGAGAATACACTGTGCAATCCATGCACACTCACTGCACAAAGGATGAACAATTTTCACAAGTTATAGGCAACTATTTTGTTAATACAACTGCTGGAACTATTATGTCACCCTCCTGTAAGTCTTATAGGTAAAATAGTCCGATGCAGCTGCTGCAGAAACCAGCTGGTATTTAATGAGTCAAAAGTTCAAATGCCTGCCGGTTGACTCCGCCTTTCATCTTCCCGGGGTGAATTAAAAGTGTGGCATGTAGTTGGCAAATTGTGTTTGCTATTTATAGCAGCACGAATTAAAAGGTCTTGTTAGAAAAAGCTGAATAAAAATATGTTCTGCTTACATACAGCGCTTTAAACAAGACCCCCACACCAGCATTACGAGGCGTACTTACTACTTACTGTTTCGGGGAGCACCTGGATGCCTTTGGGGTTTCTCTGGAAGACTCTGCTGCTGGCGCAGTGGAGAAACTCTCTCTCTCGGGGTGCTGGGGAAGTCTTTGTCATCTTGAATAAATCCACGGGCCGGGCCGGAACTAAAAGCAATGAAAGCTTGGTTAGGCCCCGGCCTGGCCCGTGGATTTATTCAAGGTGACAAACGCTTCCCTTACTCAAAGTCAGATTTAACTTTGAGTAAGGGAAGCGTTTGTCATCTTGAATAAATCCACGGGCCGGGCCGGGGCCTAACCAAGCTTTCATTGCTTTTAATTCCGGCCGGTAGTGACGCCCCCAGAGACAGTGCCAGGCCAATTAATTAATTGATCCTCACCACTCACCTGTGGGAGCCAGGTGGCAGCCAGCAGACATGGCCCAGGGCAGGCTACACATAGTTAAATAAATGACGGGGTCAGGGCCTCTCTCCTGGCTCAGCTCCAGCCTCTCGTCGTCTCACTCTCTGGCCTCCTCTGCCTCGCAGTCAAGCGCGCTTTTTTTGCAGGACCCCAATGCGATTGCGCATGAGCACCCCTAACCAGGCCCACTGACTCCAGACGCCCACCCTAAGGGTCAATGACACGCCGCGTAGACGTAAGGCGGAGACTGAAGACTCCGTGTATGGTGCTGTGCAGTCAGTACCACCACCCAGTGGATTTTTTAATAAATATACATTTTAGTGCTAGCAATGCTGGACACGGACGGACGGCGCGTGCAGCACCACCAGGAAGCAGCTGCATTTTAAGCATAGAGGTGTGTGCGTGTTTTCTGCTCGGTGACGCCAGGGTCCAAATCGGCCCCCAGGAACAAAACCGGCCCCCTGCCACAAAATCCGGCCCCCACCCCATCCAGCCTACCGGGGGATTGCCCGGTGCCCGGAGTTGCCAGTCCGGGCCTGTCTCCCTTCCTCCACCTTCGATTTCTACATTGGCAATGGATTATCACTTTACCTTGCTGTCACAGCAGAGTGTCTTGTTATACAACACACCGCAGAGAGACTGGGAAGCTCCTGACGCACCCAGTGCGGATCACGGAGGCGCTTGTCTGCTTCCTTGATGCAGTTTATTGCTGAAACTCCTGCTTATCAAATCTTGGAGCAGAATTTGTTCCAGGCCATCCGATTGCCCACCTTGTAAGAGGCAGGCCCTCAGCTCCTAGATGGCAAAATAATGGAGGATATGATAGTGGATGCCATTGGGTCCATGTCCAATTATAAAGCCCCAGGAACAACGGGTTCCAGCTAGCATGTTATAAGAAATATAAGGACCAGGTGGTCCCCCTGCTCTGTAAACTATTTAAAGAGTTGGAAGGTCCCGACGCCTGCACCCAGAATATACCAAAGCACTCATTAGTCTCATTTTGAAGCCCAGCAAAGACCCTACTATTTGCATGAGCTGCCACCCCATTCCACTTCTCAATGCGGACATGAAGGTGCTTGCGAAGGTCTTAGCGACTAGTCTCAAGCGGGCTATCCTAAACCTTATCCATGACTCCCAAGTGGGTTTCTTGCCCAGCCAGTCCTCTCGCAACCACTTGCGCCTCCTGGTTAACGTTCTTTGGCATGTCTGTGATGATAGGGACAACAAGCTTCTCCTGCCATCAGAATCCAAGAAGCATTTTCACAGGGTGGAGTGAGGGTACTTATTCCGCATCCTAGACAGGGCTGGCATGGGTCCAACTGTTGGGCCAAGTTCAAGTGGCTTTATACATCTCACCCCCCCCCCCCACCCCCACCACACAGGCTTATTTCGGCGGCCTATTGTCTCAAGTCTCAAACCTTCCCTATAGTGCGGGGGATGACGCAGGGGTGTCCATTGTCCCCTCTCCTGTTTTCCTTGGCATTGGAGCCCTTAGCAGCCGCCATCCGCCAATCTCCTCCCCATCTGGGGCATCGCAGCCGGTGAATGAAAGATCCTACTTTACGCTGGTGGCATTTTATTGCCCTGGAGGGACCCTGGGGCACCTGTTCCACATCTTATCTCCTTGATTTATGATTTTTACATGTTTTCAGGGTACAAGATCAGTTGGATCAAGAGTGAGGTGCTCCCATTCACACTCTGGGTACCCCTGCCCTCTCTGACCCCATATGGCTTCACCCGGAGCCCGAATGGTTTGAAGTATTTTGGCCTCTTGATCAACAGGGGTCTCTCTAATGTGCTGCGGGAGAACATCCAGACCCTTATAGCCCGCCTGGAGCATGACTTTACTCGTTGATCTGCTCTGAAGGTCTCTCTGCGGGAGAGAGTCCAGATAGTAAAGATAGGTAACGGCTCCCTGGTTCAATTATGTCATTAGCATGCTGCAGCTCCAGATCTCAGCTACACTGCCCGCGCAGAATTAACCTATGTATCAAGTTACTAAAAATTCTTTGCGGGGTTTCTGTGTATGCAGGAAAGATGGCGCCTGGGCTGGTAGCGGTATGAGTTTGGTGAAAAGTAATAATACTGGTACGGTGCTACAGGTTAGAGGGGATCCCCAAACCTCTGCAGTGAGTGACAAGGGCTCACTCAGTAACTATAACAAACAAATCCTGTGCACACGTTAAGCTAGGTGTCTCTATAATTCAATCATGGTAACAAAGTATCATCATATGACAAAGTGGACGCATCAAAGTGGTAGTCCAAAAGGAGGCGCTGTTGTTGTCTATTGTGCCCAATGCTGTTGCCAGGTGCCTGTTTACCTGGGCATTCTGGGTGGACGAGGGGATTCGATAGGTGGGGGACCTGCTGGAAGGAGACTCCTTTTGTTTCTTTGAGGCCCTCTTCGGTGCTGGATTACCTCAGGATATGTGGTCTCTCTAGGGGGGCCGACTCTAATTTATGTCAAATCCTTATAGACACTTATAGACAATATCTACTCTCAGGACATGCGCACCTCATCTCAGGTCCACTGGCAGGAGCGTCTGGGTGCCTAATATTAAGACAAGAACTGGAGGGAGGTCTTGGATTGCCACAATTGATCTCTCAGGGAGGCAGTTCTGAAGATTTTCTATGCCAAGATTGTCCATAATTGCTACTGGGCGCCCCATAAACGGTATAGAGCCCGGCACCTGCCGACGGACATATGCTGCATGTGACTTGTGTCATGTTTTTGATCCTGTTCAGTTCTGATGCCTTCTTGGTGTTCTGTGTGGCATACACTCCACTAGCTCCATTCCCTTTCGGGGCTCTGCTAAGATGGCTCTGTTACACGACTTTACGGGCATAGATGACATGTCCTTACTTTAAAGACGATAGCTGTCGGCGGTCTTCATGGTGGCCAAGATCTGCATTCTCCGGCATTGACTTTTCCCCCAAATTGCCACTCCCCAGTAATGGTCCGTGTAATTGTATGGGTTGGCTACAAATGAGCTGCAAGTGTATAGCTTCAAGATAACTTGCATGTATTTGAGAAAGTGTGGGGTCCCTTACTGGGGGTATTCACAGATGACTGTTGGGACCTGAGCGTGTCCTGATGTATGGGGGAACGGTGGCATGGGCCCGGTGCTGCTGGGCTAGCGTGCGGGTGTGAAGGTGTTAGCTGGTTGGATTCCTCCTTAGCAGGACTATGGTGGGTACGCTGCCTAGCGAGGCGCCCTCTTTGGATGCAGAGTTTTTTCTTCCTGTTGATGCTGTATATGGTCCTATACTCATGTTTTTGTTTTTGTTTCTTGCCGATTTGTGCTGATGCTTTTGCCAAAGACGATTATCATAATATTTAAAATGTATGTACATGTCATGGGATGATGGTATTTGCTGCGTGTAAACCTTTGAAAATCTGAATAAAGAAATGTTCACAAAAAAAAGATAATTGGGCAGATGATCAGTATTTTATACAGGAAAGCATTATCTTTTGTTGAACTAGGAATTTATGTTAGTGTTACCTGCTGTGTCTTTTTAGTAAAAATACAGTAGTATTGCACAGCAGTTGAAGTACTGGTGATGAATTTACTTTTCAGGAAGAGAATGGGTGCTTTAATCCTGCAAATATGGAACACACTGCCCATCAGTCTTAGAAATCAAACCCTGAGACAATTGTTTAGGAAATGATTAAAAACATGGCTTTTTGCGTCAAAACCAAAGTTCCCCATTCCCCTCTTGTATAGCTCTAAGCTCGTCAAACACGCGCTCTATAAAACCTTCATTTCATATGCGTTGCTCCATGAAATCTGGCTAGAATTCAAGATGGCTGCCACATATTCAAAATAGGAGCCAGGTGGTTTACCTCAACAACGTGCTTTTGTATGCTACTCGCACTGTTAACCACACATGCAAGTGTGCGCAGCTGATTACATTGTTGAGAAAGTGCAGAGGCTGCTTTGTTGAGAACCTCATGCAAGATGGTTCAAAAGCAGTTCCTGATCCTCAAAATAACAAATTGTGCTACAGTGAGGAAAGCACGTGGGTCGGGGAGGCGCAGCTGGACTAGTGTGGGCCTGTGACAAACCCCTACTGAGGGGCGGATACAAGAGCAGGCAGCAGCTGAGCCTGGGAAAATGCCAGGCACCAATTGGTCAGGCTTGGTTTGAAGCCTCCAATCGGCAGGGGACCCCCCCCACCCCCCAGCTGTGCCTTAACGTTAAAAGGGCATGGGGGCCTCCCAAAGTCATGTGCCTTTGCCGTTGACCCACCCATACACACCGAGAACGCGGGCGTCGCAGCCACAGATTATGATGGCTCAGGCAAGGCGGGGACAGCACAAAGGAACAGCAGAAGGAGTGCAATAGCCAATGGTGGAGCAGCTCAAACATGTGCCCTTGGAATGCCTTACGGAGGGGTACAGGTGAGCAGGCTAGGGGTCAGCTGAGGGCAGTCACAGCACTTGCAGCCTGGGTCAGGCACGAGGGCCACTCACACCATGTGCAGCAAGGTGTAGCCTGGAAGCTGCAGGAGAGCTGCTAGACCCTGGCTGGGAAGGGGCATTTGCGCAGGGCGCTGTCACAAGATGCTGTTATGGACTAAGTACTACTGGACTTGACCTACAGGCAATTTGAAGCAATGATGATGTGATGCATGTTTGAACTTGGATTGTGTTTTCTTAAGTTAATATGTGATTAAAGTTAAGCTGTAGCCCTTTGCACCATCCAGGCGTGTTTCATCTGTTACTGCAAAGAAAAGTGGGGTGCATTATCGGCCGGGGAGCTCGAGGGCACTCAACCATCTGGGAGCGGTTATGAAACTAACCAAAACATATATGGCGAGTTCCACAAAAAATGCTGATGAAAGTCTTACTCTGATATCAGCCAGTAAATGCATGAGACTTCCACAAACAAGAATGCTCGTCCTTCCAGCCGGTGTTGTTAGAAGTCTAGAAATAACCTCAATGGTCACCTCCATCCACCAATCGGCCGGTTATGAGCTCTGCAAAGATTCAAACTGGGAGCAATGAGGATGTGACAGTAGGTTCTTCAGAAACGGCGTATGACCAGGGTCTCAGCAAATACCAGTGATGGTGGGCTTGCTAGGTCGCCAAAATGTGGTATTTATGGTGGTAAAGCGAAAGACCCAGGAGACATGTAAGATGAGAAGTAATTTTCCATTCTGTTAATCAAGCCACCTCGCCTTCCGAACCTCCACATCTGGCTTGATTTTATTGGTTTTAAATTTAAAATGGTCAGCACATGTATTGGATTTAATTTCCGAGCTGCCATGCCTTCCTGGGATACAGTAAGGGCCGTCTTCAACTCACTGATAACAGAGATAAATCCTAACTTGTGACACTACATGAAAAAAACACTGCCAGTGCCAAGCATTTTGACTTTTCTGAAGAGAAGAGTCTTATGCCAAGTTTCACTAACACAACAGAATACTGCATGTAAAGGAGCAGTGCAAGTTCCAATTATATACCAAGAACATTACTTGTGAAATTCCATTGACACTGACACCTCATGCTGCCACTGGCCAGCCTAATCACAATCTCCCGAGATGCTTTCTCAAGGCTGAGCATGGTCATAGATTTAAAAGGAACATAAGGAACCTCCACCAATGACTGTACAATCATTCTCTCTTTGTCAGACGGGCAGATAGAAAAGGGTTGTAGCACTCCTCTAACACCTTCGGTCCTACATTGGTACGATAATATAGTGGGCTAATGCACCTGCTGCCAAGATATTACTGCAATCTGAGGCTTCACAAGTTCAAATCTTGCTATCATTCCTATCGAAGAGTGGGACAGCAAGCGCTTATTTGAGCCTCAAATAAATGTGATATTTTGGGGCATTTTGAAAGGCAGAGGGCATAATTCACTTAGACCATGAGTGGTATTTGCTATGGATTAACTTGAGCTGTGTATGCTGCAGCGTCTTCTCATCGGTATTCTTGAAAAAAACAAGGATCACAGTTTTCCCAACTGTAGTTCCAAAGGGTAGTGAACGCAGTAAAAATATTGAGACTTGTGACCCGAGGAAAAGGTGATGGGGTACAGAGATGGAGGGTGGTTATAGGAGGGGGTGATTTTATAAAATATGAGGGTAATGAAAAAGAAAAGGAAGGATAAGAAAAAAATAGTACAGAAAGTTGAATGAAATAAGAGTCCAGGAGTGAGAAGAAGGGAAGATAAAAATGTGTCAGATATTTGAATCGAAAGTAGCAGGAGGGAATTAAGTCTTATGAAGGAGAGATGGTGTTGAAAATATTGTAAGTGGTGGGTGAAGGAGGATGGGAAGAGATTGAGGAGGTAGACAATAGAGCAAGAGAATGAGGAGTAAAGTGGGTGGTGGGAGTAGGGAAGTACTGAGGAGGGTAATGGGAGCTGAATAAAGGGAGTGGAGGGCACAAGTGAAGACAAAAAATTAGAATAATTAGAAAAGAAGATGGTCGGAGAGGAGGGGATGAGAAAATTAAAAGTATTTGAGGAGAGGGCCACAGAGTGAGTGTGAAGAGACTAAAGTAGAGTCGTAAAAAAGAAAGAAGAGGATGCTGTAGAAAGAGTGGTTGGTGTGAATGGGGGAGACCAGTGAGAGAGTAGTTGAGAACAAGAGAAGGGAACATACCGTCACTCTTTAGGTGAGGCATTTACATTTTGAGGCACTCAAATGATCTGTGTGTTTCCTTTTTGTTATTCTTAAAATACATTTTGCATAAAGGACTGACAGACAAATATGTTTTTGAGGAACTCCCCACTAAATTTTAAATTCAGTAATCCATCTCAGAAGATATAATTTTGGAACAGTGGGTGGCTGAAGGCAGAAACAGACCATGTTTGTTGGCTGCTGCCTCTGTTAACAAGCATTTGTAATGTAATAGGTCTCGCATTTGCGAGATTTTGAGCTACTGGCATTGTAAATGACAAACCTTTTATCTATGTGTTGGTTTTAAAAACAGATAAATAAAAGGCATTGTCATTTACAATGCCAATAGCTTACATTTTCGCAAATGCGAGACCTATTGCATTGCGAATGCTTGTTTTATTTGCAGTGAAGTTATATTTGCATAGCACTATTGCCATAGTATAAACAAAGCAAAAGTAAAAAACATTGTCATTTTCAATACCAACAGCTCAAACTTTAACAAATGCGAGACCTGTTACATTGGAAATGCAATCGATCTTGCATTTGTTGGAGTTGGATTTATTGGCATTATAAATGGTAGTTTTTTGACCTAGCCATGTTACAGTGGTGCAGTACCATTTGTGGTCATTGACCACATACAGAACTGCACTCTGCAAAGTTGGAGTTATTGGTATAAATGGCAATGTTTAGGGCTCGCTGGTACTGCATCCGAAGGATGCGTCCAGCAGGAGCCTTTTAGTTGCCTGACTCGGGGGAATGAGGGACAAAAGGGTGTTACGAGCGTTTCTACCAGATTTGGGTGCGCAAACGCGCACGTTCCGTCCCGCGCCGTGCACATGCGCGCGCATATACACAGACAGACAGACACTCGCACACACACACCCTCTCCCCCCCCCACAGTCACACACACGCATACACACAGACTCCAAGACACATACACACACGCACGCACGCTCACACACATACACAGCCCCCCGCCGCCGCATGCGCGCACACACACATGCACCCCGCCCTCGCAGCTCAGCAACAAGGCGAAGCCCCACTCACCGGCTTCCTTGGTGCGGCGGCGGCTCTCCTCTCATCGGCAGCTGCAGGGCCCGGCAGCAGGACTCTTCCTCCCTCCTTCGGCACCGGGGCGCAGGATAGGCTCCTGCCTGCTCTGGTGCTCAAAACAGCCGCGGCTCCGCTCTACTTCCGGTTTCCGGTTGTCCCGCCCGGCCTGCCTGACTTCCTGGTCGCAGGCCGGCAGCGATGTTCGGTTTGTGCAATTTTTCATTTAAGAAATGCGTCTTTTACTTAGAGGACAATCGCCTTGTATTACAGTGTTTACGTGGCAGAAAATGCACCCACTGGCCAGACAGGCAAAGTAACTACACATCTTAAATGGCTTATTTTGTCACTGGTCCGTGATAATTCACATGACTCTGGCTAGTTCGTGACCGCATTCACTAGTAACGTTACGAGTCTGAAAGAGTGAAAAAGTGTAAGTGCCTTTCAGTGCGCAGCAGAATTAAAACATTTCATGCATTCCAAAGCACACAAAACCATGCTTTGAAACAGCACAATAGTTATGCGTGTTACAAAAGGAGCATATATCTTGTGAGTACTGTTTATTGAGCTAAACGTAAATATTCATAATACGCTTTGCTTATCCTTGTGGCTTGGGTAACTAAGTCAGCTTGTTGGCACTATTCGGATTTTCGAATGAGCTCAATTTACCTACAGTTCTTTGTTGAAGAGAAGCACAAAATAAATCACATTATTGTCACCAACAAGGCCTAAGAAACTGAAGTCCAGACACATCTCGAGTAAAGGAGAATCCAGTCTGTTTTGTTAATCGTCATTTACTTAATGATGAAGATCTCAGACAGGCAGACACACAAGAAAGTACACACAGATGCCGATCAGGGCAGACACGAAGCTGAACAATAGCAATGGGACAATTCCCTGAGAAGACTTAACTGTTGTAAGTCAACAGGATAACCTAACTGGGGGGAGAAGTCTTTTAAGTGCTACAGATGCACATGTGGACATGACCAGTATCGACCAGTTTGTTTTCCCAATTAGAGCGAGGAGAGGTAAACACTGTCATCAACACAAGATATAGGAGACACACAAATATTACCATACAAAGGAGACTGCTGTAAAACACACACGTTTTTATGGAGTGCTTCCTGGGAAAGAAAAAAGAATTCCTGAAAAGCGAGCAATTAGGGAAGAATAGAAGGAGTCAGTCAGAGAAGCAGTAAGGGGGCTAGGTTCCATCGGAGTAACCAAAACAAGCATTTGCAATGCAATAGGTCTTGCATTTACGCAAGTTTGAGCTATTGACATTGCAAATAACAATGCCTTTTATTTGTGTTTTCGTTTTTAAAACATAAATAAAAGGCATTGACATTTACAATACCAATAGCTTAAACTTGTGTAAATGCGAGACCTATTGCATTGCAAATGCTTGTTTTTATATGGTACTGCGCCCTGCAGAAGATATGGTAAATCCACCCCACCCACAATGATTTGCATGCAAGACAGTACCACGAGTACATTCAAATAGCTATGCTCATATATACATTTAGTAGCTTTGAAATGTGACAAAATAATTATATTAATTCTGGATTAGGCTGTACTCTGTGTGGAGCTGATGAAGGGAAATTTACAGAAAGTCTCATATAAATGTGAGATGTCCTAGTTGGTAGAGTAATCACTGCCAGCCTTGCTTAGGACCTAACCTGTGTCCCGCCTGAAGCCCTTTAAGAAAATAGTGCTCTGAGGCTGTTATTAAAACGTAGAGAGTAACAACACATGTAACAGGGGACTTTCTCCCAGGAGGTTACAAGAGAAGAAACTAGGCGGTACTAAGGCAGGACTACAGGGACAGGAGCCAAATAAAAAGATGGAAAAGAATAAAGATCAGCAACAAAAGAACGTGAGGGAAATAAAAAAGGTTTTACAAAGCTTCAGTAACTGCAGGTAAGCTGGCCATGTCACTCCCAGTGTGACATAGAAGGAATATCATCCCAGTGTTGCTCCGCAGCTAGCTAGGATGACAGCGGGAGCCCAACTTGGTAACTATACTGTGGCACTACGCTGGAAAAGCTGATCAAGGAAACACGTTTGTCTTCAATTTATAGTTGTGCTACTAGTTTGTATTACATTTTGCAGGTGTGTGCCTTTATTTATACAAGTGTTGCCAGTCTCTGATGGTCCCGCAAAATCTGTGACACCTACTGTCCATTATGTGCTATGCATTGAAAGAGGAGATCGAGAAACAAGTAAACCGAATTCGAAACAATTACATGTTGTTTCCTGAACCTTAGCCATGTCTCAATGCACTACATAAAAGATACATTTTGTGGTGCTTGAGAGCAGCCACAATCTTCACTGCAATAGCTTCATTACCTTATTATAACCGTATCACCTCCGGAGATTTTATTAATACATGACAGCGCTCCTTAATCCCTCAAGGGACAGTTGAAATCCTGAGCAACTGAGGAGACTTGCTGGGGTCTTGCCGTGACTTGACAGGTGCACGATACCAAACAAAAAATTAGGGTGGCCACCTAGTGCAAGTGAATGAGATTTAAACAATCCAAGTGCATTTGTATTGATATCTCCAGCAGGACAGCTCTAGCTTTCTCAGGATGGGTGTCCACTGTTCAATGAACTTCCTGCTTACACCTGGATCGCCCCTAAACTAACCTAACCTGTGTAATAAATAAACTTGGCACATATTTTATCCTTAAACAAGTTGTGTCATTCATTGTGTCGCATGCATGAATATATGAGTTCTCAATTGTCCTCATATCCTCCAAAGGCTTTGGGTAGCAATGCTAAGACGAGGCCAGATACAACACAAATTGCAGCAACACAAGTTTTCCCTAAATGCATAGAACAGGCAAAGAAAGCTGTCAAAAAGCGCCTGGCTCGTCCCCTCAGGGAACATCAAAGGGCCAGGTTACAAGTGGTGTGTCCTCAGAGGGAGATGATCCTCGCACAGGCTCCAGAAGGGTACACAGGTTCTACCCCCAGGCGTTGGGAAGGAAGGTACCCACCTCCCAATCTCAGGCCACTCTAGGGACTCCAACCACACCCTCAAGCAGTTAAACAGGGTAGTTGAGAATATTTAAACGCCTGCCACACTCTGGAACCCTCTCTTTGGTTCTGGATAAGAACCGTGTCCTGCAAGGTTTGGCAGATTCGATCGGGCGTTTGGTTGTCTTTGCACACAGATTTGACTTGGTGTGAGTTGCCCAGGGGCCCCACTAGTCAGACACAATAATCACAGGTCCTGAGAAGAGTATGCACTGGCAAAGGGTAACCCCTGTACCTTTGCCCCAACTTTCCATTCCAAACTGGAGACTACAGCATTGAAAGTGCCCCCGCCCAACTCCAGATGCTGATAAGTGGGTTCTCACGAGCAGTTTAGCCAATGCTGTTTGCTGGGAGGTGTAGCCCAAGTTGCTTCCTGCACAGGACCATACCCCTCTCGCTTCTTTACCAGGAGCTATAAGCGAGTTCAAGGAAAGAGGAACTGCACGTTCCCACAGCCGCATTAACTGTGCAGCTGACTAAATAAATGGGGCTGTGTAAACGCAACTCTCACAGTCTATTATCAGCTGACAGTTAAGCCTCATCAACAGCAAAGTGCAAACAAAACCTCCTGCCTCAGACTGAAACACTCCATGGCCCACAAAGCATCCTTAAAGGGCCAGTGCGTGCCTGCAGTAAACTCCGTCTGACCTAGGAAAAAGGAGATGCATGGCAGCCTCGGGGACAGAGCGGGTTTGTCCGTGGCTGGCCATGATGGAGGAAGAGCCTCTTTTCCTGCGACGGACCCCTGCACAGCCTCTTTCCTGCCTCCACTAATGGGAACTACTGGTTCCCATTCACGGAAGGAAACGGGGCCACGCGTGACCATCACGTGACTTGGGAGCGTGCCCACGGGGGAAGACAGCAGCAGCCGGAGAGGGGCTGCGCGCGAGCCGGAGGATAGGGTGATTGGGGCCTGTACGAGCCGGGGGATAGGATGGGCGATGGGAATGGTGTCTCGCGGATTTAGTGGGGACACTTAGGTGGTGGAGGGAGCAGAATACAAGCAGCTGAGGTTTGGACATAAGGGACTGGGGGAGTCGGAGGAAAGGAGTGTCCGAGAGGAACAAGGAAAAAGAAGAACAAGCAGTACTGGAAGTCCAGCGGGAGCCCACCCCGCCTTCGTGAATGGCGCATGGTGCGGCCAAAGCAATATTTCAGGCTAAGCTCCTGTGAGCAAGACGGAGAACCGCGTGTTGGTGCAGTGACCGGCTGAAGACAGAGACCCGGGCAATGAACAGCGCAAAGTCTCCCCACAAGTGCCGGTTAGTGAGGTGAAGCATGCTGTACATGGAAAGCATGCCGCGCTTGAAGCTCGCGTTCGCATAAATAAAATTTATATTGCATGTGGCTTGCTGTACATTAAAGCGCACCGCGCTTGGAGCTCGCGCGCACATAAAAAAAACGATTGCATGTGGCTTGTTGCACATTTAAAGCGTGCCGCGTTTGGAGCGGGTGTGCGCATTAAAAAAAAAATTACATGAGGCTTGCGGGGATGGAAGGGACAGGAGATGTGCAGACTGCGTGGCTGTACGTGCGTGTGCACCAGCTCCAATCGCCAATAGCCCTGTGCGTACCCATCTCCTGTCCCACTTCCGAGGCAAGTCAGCAACAATAGATCTCGCTGGCGACCGCGCTTTCGCGCTGCGTTTGCCAGGCTCGACCTAAAAATGTTGAAAGTTTCCAGGAAGTACCGGCACATGTGCAAGTAGCAGCGGAGCAGTGCACGCTTCCTTTATATACAACCTCATCACCCTACAGACGGGAGCAATAAAGCTGAGGTTGATGGAAGCTGGTGAGTTGAAGAGAGTCAAGGCTGAGGTGAGGTGAGAGAGGAGGGAGAGTCGAAGCTGAGGTGAAGAGAGAGTGAGGGTGGAGATTCGAGGATGAGGAGAGAGAGAGAGAGAAGGGAGGGGCGAGGGTGAGGAAAGAAAGAGAGGAGGGAAAAGCGAGGGTGAGGTGAGGAGGGAGGGTCGAGGATGAGGAGAGAAAGAGAGGAGGGAGAGTCGAGGATGAGATGAGAAGAGAGAGGAGGAGGAGTCGAGGTTGAGGTGAAGAGAGAGGAGGGAGAGTCGAGGCTGAGGTGAGGAGAGAGGAGGGGAAGGCTCCTTCCTCGACGGAAGAACACAGAGAGTCCACCTACCACCGTACAAGTCAGAGGCCACCGAAGTCATCTGCGGCGTCCCTCAAGGATCCTCGCTGAGCCCTACCCTCTTCAACGTCTACATGAGCCCCCTCGCGGCCATCGCACGCCAACACAACCTCAACATAATCTCCTACGCCGACGACACCCAGCTGATCCTCTCCCTGACCAACGACCCCGCCAGGGCCAACCTGCACGAAGGGATGAAAGATGTAGCCGAGTGGATGACGACCAGCCGCCTGAAACTGAACTCAGACAAGACGGAGGTCCTCATCCTGGGCTCCTCGCCCTCCGTCTGGGACGACTCCTGGTGGCCCCCCGCCCTGGGCACCGCACCCAAACCGACGAACCACGCACGCAACCTGGGCTTCATCCTGGACTCCTCCCTCTCCATGACCAGACAAGTCAACGCTGTCTCCTCGTCGTGCTTCAACATCCTGCGCATGCTACGGAAGATCTTCTGGTGGATCCCCACGGAGACTAGGAAGACCGTCACCCAGGCCCTCGTCACCAGCCGACTGGACTACGGCAACGCCCTCTACGCCGGAACCACCGCCAAGCTCCAGAAGAGACTCCAGCGGATCCAGAACACCTCAGCCAGACTCATCCTCGACATCCCACGAAACAGCCACATCTCCGGACACCTGAGAGACCTGCATTGGCTCCCCGTCAACAAAAGAATCGCCTTCCGTCTCCTCACCCACGCACACAAAGCCCTACACGATCAAGGCCCGAGCTACCTCAACAACCGAATCAACTTCTACGCTCCCAAACGCCACCTCCGATCAGCCAGCCACGCCCTCGCCGCCGTCCCACGCATCCGTAGAGCGACAACAGGAGGAAGGTCCTTCTCCTACCTGGCCGCCAAGACCTGGAACTCCCTCCCGGCCGACCTGCGCCTGACCCAAGTACACCTCTCCTTCAGGAAGAAGCTCAAGACCTGGCTGTTCGAGCAGTAACGGCACCCCCCCCCCTCCCCCCCCCCCCCCTAAGCGCCTTGAGAGAGAAGAGGAGGGGGAGGCGAGGGTGAGGTGAGGAGAGAGAAGAGGGAGAGTAGAGGCTGAGGTGAAGAGAGAGAGGAGGGGAAGTCGAGGCGGAAGTGAGGAGAGAGAAGAGGGAGAGTAGAGGCTGAGGTGAAGAGAGAGAGGAGGGAGAGTCGAGGCTGAGGTGAGGAGAGAGAGAGGAGGGAGACGAGGGTGAGGCGAGAGAAGAGGAGGGGGAGGCGAGGGTGAGGAGAGAAAGAGGGGAGTGGGAGTCGAGGCTGAGGTGAGGAGAGAGAAGAGGGAGGAGAGTAGAGGCTGAGGTGAAGAGCAGACATGCCAACCCTCCCGATTCAGGCGTGAGACTACGGATTTGAAGGCTAGTCTCCCGCCTCCCGGTTTGTACAAGCAAAAACCCGATTCGTCGAGGGTTTCAGCGGACAGGGCTTAGTAGTGTGTTAAGTGCTAACTCTTCCAACAAAGAGTGGTGATGCAGGGGCTCTCGAAGGGGTGAGAAACCAACAAAGCCATTAACTTGGGAATCGTCTTTCAAAAACCTGTGAAGTACTTGGGGGGGGGGGGAGGGGGTTCAGCCCGGGCTGCCACAGGGGGGTGGGGGTGCATGCACTACCAACAACCTGCCAGGCCAGAGCCCAACACTTGCATCACCCTCTCTCTGCCTGCCATTGGGCTCCATGCTTCTGAAGGGTAAGAAAAAACGTGCATTTACGTTTCAAATGTCCGATCCTATAGCAGCCACTTCCAAAGCCCATAAATGCCAGTAACCCGATTCAAAGCCCCATTCTCCCGATTTATTTTTTAAAATCTATCACTTTGCTCTCCTGAAATGTTGGCATGTATGGAAGAGAGAGAGGAGGAGGAGTCGAGGCTGAGGTGAGAGAAGAGAGAGAGTAGAGGCTGAGGTGAAGAGAGAGAGGAGGGGGAGTCGAGGCGGAGGTGAGGAGAGAGAAGAGGGAGAGTAGAGGCTGAGGTGAAGAGAGAGAGGAGGGAGAGTCGAGGCTGAGGTGAGGAGAGAGAGAGAGGAGGGAAAGAGGCGACAGGGAGGAGTACGAGGCAAAGATAGTGAGGAAGAGAGGACAGTGAGCTGGATAGACGGAGGGTGAATTGGTAAGCAGGAGAGTGAGGCGGAGAGAGGAAAGATGAGTTGGAGGCAGGAGGGGAAGTCGGAAAGAGAGAGGAGTCTTCCCTGTGAGAGGAAGGTGAGGTGAGAAAATATCGAAGGGGAGGAGGCCGCCGTCATATACACGTTGTGAGAGAGTGGGTGCCTAGAAACGAAAGTCTTTGGTGGGCAGGAAGCTGCAGAGGCTAAGGCGCTGGCTTCTCTTACTGCCCCCCCCCCCCCCTCCCCATCCGCGACAAGACGTGTTCGTGCAAATAGCTGGTTGATACAAATGGACCGCGCTTCAGACTAACAGCACAGGGAGCTTTGTAGTGGCATTGCCAAACCCTTCATCTGCATACTTTGAACCGCCTTCCATACAGCAGGCTTTAAAGTGTGTCAGTCTTGGCAGGACTCCTGTGCTGGCATTCCTGGTGCCTCTGGCACCTATCCTTGCCGCTGGGCGTGACCATGTGTTCCTCCTGGCGGCGGAGCGTTGGCTGGCACGCTGCCCACGCCTCTGACCGGCGTTGTTGATCCGGTTTCTCTTGGCTGTAGCTGTTCGTCGTCGGTCATTGCCAGGCGGCGGCGACGGTTGTTTGCGCTCTGAATTTCACAGTTTGGTATGAGTCAGTGCTGGGCACAGTGATGCTCGCAAGAGCTCCCTTGAAGCTTTTTCCATGCCAGCTTCGGTGGTGGCACTCAGACAGGGCAAGAAACCGCTCACAAAGAGCCCGTGTGTCCTCCCTTGCCGCCGGAGCGCTGGGTCAGGGCCTGCTCTCTCTGGAGGGTCGTAGGCTGCTTCTCCGAGGGGGGAGTGTGTGGGTGTTTGTCTGCACATGGTAACTCGTGTTTGGACTTCATATGTTGTTGCTTCTTTCTATATTATGTCTTTTCAGGGCTTTGAGTGGGCCGGGTCCAGGACCCGATAGTCTTTAAAAATTGACTTTGAAGCGGTCCCTATAAGACCCTATATTCATCTTCCTACTGGTAAAAACAGCGATCGATTTCTGAACAATAAAGGTAAAGAACGGTAAAGTCCTTTGTTCCTGGTAATAGTTAAAAATCCCTATTTAATCTTCGATCTTCTAGGAGTGTTAGCTATTTACAGGATGTTGTATTTTTGTACTTTTTTTCAGCGTAACACATCACTCGTGGATGCTTCTTAATTTGAACTGAGTCCCCTCAGGTGTTTATAATGGGTCCCAATTGAGAGCCATGGAGCAGAGACTGAAGGCGGTGCGAGGTTCTCACCCTGCCAGTCAGTGGGTCAAGAAGGTGAACAGAATTCATTGTTTTCCAATCGTTGGCCGCTCTGCGGAGCGCACAGGGCAATGGTCAGGTATTCCAGTTGCATTTGTGATTCACTATAAATGTATATGAAGGAGGTACACAAAGCTGCCAGCATACTGACAGGCCACAGTAAAAGAAAATGCAGTGCTTACCGGTGAGTGAGTGCAGTGTTGAGGCGGCTGGGTCAAGCGAAGGAGATGCGAAGAAGCTTTAGGACGATATGAAAAGAGGGTGATGAGTAGAAAAGAGGTGAGGTGTAAGGCATGCAGATGATTTGAGCTTGTGGGGGCCTCCAGCACTTATTTTTAGGACCAGCACTTATTTTTCCACATGATCTATTTACAAGCTTAAGAAAGAAAGAAATACACAGATCAAAAGACGGAGGAATCTCCTTCCTCTCTCCATTAAATCCTCCCCTTCCCTTCTGAACTTCAGGAAATCGCTTAAAACCCACCTTTTCCCTTCCCTGGGCTAAATTTCCGCCTCTCACGCCTCCTTCCTCACTCACTCAGTCTTATAGCGCCAGGAAGCCTATGGTGTCAGTGCGCTCTACAAATTTCACCTAAGATAAGATAAGATAAGATAAGAGGAAGAGAGAGATGGCAAAACGGTCAGGTAAAGAGCAGGAACCTGCAAGAGTGAGATAAAGGGCAGGGCGTGTCTGGTAGTGGATTAAAAAGGCATGAATTGTATTTAAGACTGCCAGCCTTGGTTTTTCGGCATGCCTATGGATAATTGCAACGGCCACAAGCTTCTGAGCGGAGGTTTGGGCTACGAGACCCTTTCTTAAAAAAATTAAGCACCGAGGAGATGTGAAGAGAAATAGGACAGCATGTCTAAGAAAGAGCGAATTCTGAACAATGTTCCAAATGCACACTCCTTGTTGGGGTCTAGACAGCAGCTGTCTGTTGTTAAATGCAGTTGGCGTTTTTGGACGCATTCAATCAGCAGAGGTAACACAGCATACTGGCGATATTCTGAATCGAGACCCCTTGATGAAGGGTCACGTGCAGTGGCGTAAAACAGGCCCCTGCAGCACCAGCGGTGCGGGGAGGGGGGCCTAAGCTCCACGGTGGCCCCCTTTGCACAGAACTTTGTCCGGAGAGCTCCTGATTTAGTCCGGAGGGGTCCCTCACCATACCTTGTATAGGGACCCACCCCCCCTCAAGGTTTGTTACGCCAGCAGTCACAGGACCCAAAAAGCATTGGGTATGATGGACAGCAACGAATACCAAAGAACAATGTGATGCTACAATTTCAAAGTATGTCGATTGGCCTCAGTAATGTTTAATTCACAGTCTCATAATTTCAGAAATGAAAACGTTTCAATATTAATTATTTATATCAAAATTATTGTTGTTACTCATTTATCTTATCTCTAATAAAAGAGAGAGGGACCCAACAACCAAAGGGGCAGGGTACCATAAAGGACTAATGTCAAAAGTGAGATCCCCTTTGGGCAGTTTCAGTCACACACTCAATCCACAACAAACATTCACTCTAGTCAAATAGACTTAATTCACACCAGTGTGATGAACAAAGAGGAAATGTAAACAATATTTAAATGTATACAATGTATTCAAACAATGATTAAAAACATATCAGCCCCTATTTAAAAACATGATCCAACCCTATCATGAGTACAATACTAGTCAATTACACAATACAAATGATTTCAACAAAAGCAATATTACGACAAAAAATGGGAATCACACTAAGGAATAATAGTTCCTTTTGCACAGAGGGAAATACAATAGTCAACCACGGATCAACTCTGATCAATATTCCAATTTCTGGTCCGAGTTTTTGTCTCCACAGACTTAGAGTAATTATCCCTCACATGGGCATCGACGCGTTTCGGTGGGCAATTTGATAAATAGCCACCATTTTCTTCAGGAAAAACTATATTCATTCCCACTTTAACATTTTATATCTATAAAATAAAAACAATATAAAAAACATTGTACTTCACAATTTATAAAAATACATACAACATATCATTACATAACCTCTATGTTCAAACAAATAGTGCTGAAACGGTCTGATAAAAGAACAACAGAGACAACAATCACAGCAGCATATCATATCTATGATGATGATTATGTTTAGGTATAATTGAATCTAAAGATGAATACTGGGGCCAAATAACCTCCACATAGATCCACACAGCACAACCACTCAGATTTGTCAGGGATCGAAGTGTGGGGCAAAGCAGCCTCCAATTATTGCAATTAAATTCACACAAATGTCCCTTATGGGTACCGACTATACTGTGGATAACATTTATATAGAGCCATAGGGAGTTTGAAGCCAAACAGGATTTTAAAATTAATTATATATACAGGACCCCATGGCACATAGACACATTAAATAAAGCTCATTCACAGCTAAATACCTTTGTTTTATGATTTCACAAAGACCTTCCAATGCTTAAGCTGAGGATAGTGAGCAGTCTATCAATATCTGCATCTGAACGAAGATAACATTATACACACAGTTATTTGTCTCATTCTATCCTTATTATGAACTAAACCAGCCTATATTATGCACATCAGTTTTCTTCAATGTCGAGTTGAATCAATATACTCTCATGTGACCAACTTAGAAGTCTATTGCAACCAAGGGTCGCCAACACCTGCATCAGTTTAAATAATATCGATAAGTTTGATAATCTGACTACTCTGATTATTAGTATCCGTGCCCACTATCTCTAAAACTAGAGTGCTAACTTCCTAAGCAAAGTAGACATAATGGTCACTTTACAATGCATTCAAGGGTCCTAGCTATACATGCATTGCTAATTATTTTGCTCTCATCACTTGTAATACAATACAGTATTAACAGACATCAACAGCTTTTGCATATGCTTTAAAATAATTCATACTCTGTTACAGCCTAATTTACAATCTACCCACAGTGAAGGGTGCTAAATTCCTCCCGCTTACTAAGGAGGCATGGAATCTTAAATGGTGCACTCACCATCCTCCCCAAACCTACATTCCTCGCTGCAATGTATCACTTCACTCATTTAATTTACCTAAAAATACAATAACCTGATCCTAGTCATGTGATCCACTTCCGCGTTGCGGGTTTGTTCATCAAATCCCGGCGTATTTAAAACAAGCATTAGAAATGCAATAGGTCTCGCAGCATTAGAGTTAGTGCTTTTAGAATTGTTAATGGTTTTTTTTGTAAATCTTTAGCATGAGGTTGAGGGTGAGTGAGGGTGAGGGGTTGAGGGTGAGTGAGGGTGAGGCTGAGGGGTTGAGGGTGAGTGAGGGTGAGGGTGAGGCTGAGGGGTTGAGGGTGAGTGAGGGTGAGGGTGAGGGTGAGTGAGGGGGTGAGGGGTTGAGGGTGAGTGAGGGGTTGAGGGGGTGAGGGTGAGGGTGGGTGAGGGTGGGTGAGGGGTTGAGGGTGAGTGAGGGTGAGGGGTTGAGGGTGCCTGACCACATGTCATCGACAGGAATACTTAAATGTGGCATTTTGTGTCGGTATACAGTGATTAAATGCAGTATCACATTTCTTATGTGCCCCTAATTTTTATGCGGTGTGCATTCAAAATAAAATTGGTTCCTAAAAGTCTTCAAAGTCCACCTGATTTTTGGAAGCAGTGGCACTGTTCAATTAGAATATGCAATATTTAATTAAAGCAAGTAAACCAAGTAACAATATATTTGAATAACATCGAGATTTAACTTGAAGAGCTAAATCCTCTGACAAGAAGCATTCCCGATAAAAAAAAATAAACAAGTTGAACGCGTCCTGGAACTGCGGTCAGTGGTAAACCCTACCTGGTGAGACCTGTGGAGACCCCTGCGAGACACCAACCGCTTGCCGCCAGGATTAAACAGATTGGGTGGATCTGGTCGACCCCAAAGTGGAGCCTGTGCCTGCACGCCATACTGTGAATGGGCCCGCTTTCTCTTTACAAGTGGTAACAAGAAAGGGTGGAGGGGGCAGGGGAGGAGGGGTCCGGGGAGGAGGGAAGGGCCAGAGGGACTTGATGGGAGTGGTGGGGGGGAGGGGGAGGGTATAGAGAGGGAGAGGAGGAGAGACAGGACAGGGGGAAGCAGCAGAGACACGGCGGGTAAAATAAACAAACAAGCCTTTAACTTCCTCCCTTATTGGCTGTAAAGAAAACGTGCTTCAGGCAGGTTAGGCTGCGGCAATCGAGTCACAGTAGGTTCGTCATACATTCTCCTGACCAATCCCCATGCGATGCTTTTGGTGTGCAGGTGGGCGAGTTCTTGGGCATCGATGTCACGCTGGAGACGATGCAAAGACGAATCGCAGCCAGAGGGCACAAGCCGGCATCCACTTCAAAGGATGTCACAGCCATTAGTTTCAAAATAAAGACAGGTTTTGAAAATCCACTAATACATTTATTGGATTTTAACGACGCCCACAAGCCATCAGATTGCTCCACGCGCGCACAAAGTTCGAAAGTAATTGCATCCTCTTAAACAGCGCGAGCTTCGCTCATCTGCAAAGCCGCCTTACCAGATATGCTTGGTCAGCACGCCACTCATTTTGCTTCCTGTCCCTGACACAAAGTCCTTCAAATGGCCCGATAGTGCGCTGCGTCTCACAAACACGGGCGGAAAAAAAATCTATTGCTAATGTCTGTTGTGGAGCGAGCCCCTCAGACAGTCATTTCCCGCTGCAAAATATGTGAGAACGCATGCCAGCCCACCTGAAGCACAAATAGCCAGACACTGACGGACATCTCGGCTGGTCACATTGCAAGACAACAATCGGCGGCTGGAAATCATTACCCCTCGTTGTTTTACTCTACTGAAGCCTCAAAAGACCTCCTTAAATTAACACCGGATATCCGTCTCAGAAAGAACCACTTAACAAGGTGCACAATTTAAAATACTGGATTTGTATAAGAAAATTGCAGTACTGGAAAAAATATTCTATTTTATCGAGGCTTAAAAAAATGATCGATTGCTTACTTTAAGTCCAGTGCTCACCACATCACCCACAGGTTGCAGTGGGCATCTTTTTATACCTCAGCCCTTCCCCGCCCTCACCAAGTACCTGGTGCACAGGCGTCTTGAATAGGGGTTGAGAGGGAGAGCCCGGCGCACAGTGACAGGTGGGGAGCAGGGAACACAAAAGGAAGGACTGAAGGGGGAGGGGGGACTGCGAGGAAAGCGGGCATGGCCCCCAGGGATCGGAAGCAGCATTAGGACGGCCCACTGCGAGGACAGGGAAGAGAGGTTCAGGGCACTGAGGATGGGAGCGGGAGAGAGACCTCGCCAGCAGGTGAGGGAAAGGGCACAGCACTAAGGGACAGGTAAAGCACTGGACCCAGAGACTGGGAGGAGGTAGAGGAGGCAGGGGCACAGCGACTGGGAGGAGGTAGAGGAGGCAGGGGCACAGCGACTGGGAGGAAGAGGAGGCAGGGGCACAGAGACTGGGAGGAGGTAGAGGAGGCAGGGGCACAGAGACTAAGAGGAAGAGGAGGCAGGGGCACAGAGACTGGGAGGAAGAGGAGGCAGGGGCACAGAGACTGGGAGGAAGAGGAGGCAGGGGCACAGAGACTGGGAGGAAGAGAGGAGGCAGGGGCACAGAGACTGGGAGGAAGAGGAGGCAGGGGCAGAGAGACTGGGAGGAAGAGGAGGCAGGGGCACAGAGACTGGGAGGAAGAGGAGGCAAGGGCACAGAGACTGGGAGGAAGAGGAGGCAAGGGCACAGAGACTGGGAGGAAGAGAGGAGGCAGGGGCACAGAGACTGGGAGGAAGAGGAGGCAGGGGCAGAGAGACTGGGAGGAAGAGGAAGCAGGGGCACAGTGAGAAGGCGCAGAGACGGAGAGGGACAGGACACAGAAGTGAAGAGGAACAAGGTATAGTGACCGAGAAGTTGGCGAGGGGCAGAGCACAGAGACTGGAGTCAGTAGATGGAGAGAGACTGAGCCTGAGAGGAGCAGAGGCACAGGGCACACGGTGCCAGCAGGAGAGCAAGCAAGACGCATGGCACAGTGGCTGGGATCAGGGGATGGAGAGAGAAAACCTGTGAGGAGAGGGAGCGGTGAACCTGCATGGGACATGGCACAGAAAGGGGAGGAGGTTGCGGGCAGGGCATGTGCCAGCAGAGTAGGCGACAGAGAGAGAGTGGCACAGACCTCGGTGCAGACAACGAAGGTCAGGGAACAGTGGTTTGAGAGTGGGAAGCTGAGGTGCAGTTTGTGGGCGCGGTAAAGAGGAGCAGTGCTGGCTATGCCAAGGTACGGGGAGCTGTAACTGGGAGAAGGGAACATTGGTGTGAAGGAGAACAGGAGAGGGGCAAAGGACAGAGTGGCACTCGTAGTAAGAAGAGGAGGAGAGCGAGGGTGAACAGTTGTCTACCACCGCCCCTGTGGTGTCCGGCCATTGCTGTTCTGTTAGCAGAGCCAGCCCACCTGAAGCACAAATAGCCAGACACTGACGGACATCTCGGCTGGTCACATTGCAAGACAACAATCGGCGGCTGGAAATCATTACCCCTCGTTGTTTTACTCTACTGAAGCCTCAAAAGACCTCCTTAAATTAACACCGGATATCCGTCTCAGAAAGAACCACTTAACAAGGTGCACAATTTAAAATACTGGATTTGTATAAGAAAATTGCAGTACTGGAAAAATACACCCCTGTGGTTGTGTTTTTTTAAGTAATATACCTTACCTGAAAGAATCAAAGACAAACAAGCGCTGGCAAAGTTCCTTGCCGAAAACGTGCAGGCGAGGTGCGACACGGCAGGAAGACGGAAGGAAGAGAGGGGAGGGGGAGGAGAAATGCGACACGCGGGAGGGGGCGGGCAGGGGAGGGGGCGGAGAGGGGAGAGGTGCGACACGGCAGGAAGACGGCAGGAAGAGAGGGGAGGGGGAGGAGAAATGCGACACGGCGGGAGGGGGCGGAGGGGTAAACAAAGACGGACGTGCACGCGCCCGTGACTTTTAAGGTCAATGCGCATGCGCATAAGCTTAATGCGCATGCGCATTGACCTTAAAAGTCACGGGCACTGCAAGGAATCGCCACGATTCCTTGCAGTGCAGATAAAGAGTGGATAACTCGCAATAGTCTCGCTTGCTCGATGCGCATGCGCATCGACAGGCGAGACCTAAAAACAGAAACACCAGCGTTCTAAGCAAAGAAAAGAGAACAGAATGTGTCGGCAACTTCGTGAAGTTAGATAGAGTTAGATAGATAGAGTGAGTGTGATAGATAGACAGATAGAGAGAGGGCGATAGATAGATAGACAGATAGAGTGAGGGCGATAGATAGACAGATAGAGTGAGGGTGATAGATAGAGTGAGGGCGATAGATAGATAAAGGTTGATAGATAGAGTGAGGGCTCTAGATAGATAGATAGATAGTGAGGGCGATAGATAGAGTGAGGGTGATAGATAGATAGATAGATAGATAGATAGATAGATAGATAGATAGATAGATAGATAGATAGATAGATAGAGTGAGGGCGATAGATAGATAAATAGAGTGAGGGCGATAGATAGATTGATAGATAGATAGATAGATAGATAGATAGATAGATAGATAGATAGATAGATAGATAGATAGATAGAGTAATTATGTGGCGTGTAATTATGTGGCACTGAGTGGTATTTGGAGTGTATGTTGAATTGAGTGCAGTGTAATTATGTGGCGTGTAATTATGTGGCACTGAGTGGTATTTGGAGTGTATGTTGCGTTGAGCGCAGTGTAAATATGTAGCATATAATTATGTGGCACTGAGTGTCAGTTTATGTTATTTATCAAGCGCACTTCAAACCGTTACTAGTAAATGGTAAGTTTCAGTGGCATTAAGTTGCACTGGTTGAAGGGCGCGGATCTTGTAGCGTCTGATGTTGCTGCGCAGCCTCCAGGCGCTGCGGTGACAGGCAAGCCTCGGATTGCGACAAAGCCACGTTTATTCGCAAGGGTTTTCATCTATATTTCTGGGATTCTGGTCTTGGGAACAGAAGTCCACTTCCTGTCTAGCATTATTATTTTGTGTGTCGAATGGCTGAGTGGCCGTGGCTCGTGGGAGGTCACAGGTCGCTCAAGGCTTTATTGCGGGTATCACAGCTTCAGTCAGCAGCTTTCTCCGCTTAGTACATATTTTCCAAACTTATTGTAAATTGTTGCAGTGGTGCCAGCTCACAGTTCTCTCGCCCATACCTGCCTCAGATTCCAGCGGCTGGCACACGGTGCTGTCTCTCGGCAGGCCTGGTGTTGGGCACCGAAGCACGCCTGGTGGTTGGCACTCGGCTTCTGCAAGAGTGGTTTCTTCCGGCTGCACAAGCAGAACGCGCCGGGGAGCCCCATGCCCTGGACACCACGGCGTTACAGGGAGCTGCTTCCCGTCTTCTATGTGACCAATGGGCTATTGCTTTCGCAGTGAAAGATGTGTCTTAATATATATTCGAGTGGCGTGGGTCAGTGGAGGGATAAGAAAGCTCTTGATAAGTCGGCGAATGCACACGTTCCCGGGGAAGAGGGCAGCAGCTGGACTCCGCCTGCAGCACCCACCTGGTCCATCTTTATCCTGGTCCTGTGAGTGCTGCCCCAAACTGGCCACGTGAGTGCAGCTCGTGCTTGGTCCCGAGGATGCAGCTGCTATTGGGAGTGCAGTTTCAGCTTGATCCAGTGACTGCAATTCCAGTCTAGTCCTGTGAGTGCAGTTGCACCATGGCACTGTGAGTGCACTTCCAGCCTGTTTCTTTAAGTGAGTGCAAATCCTCTCAGATTCTGCGAGCGCAGCATCACCCTGGTCTTGTGAGTGCAGCACGCGCCAGGTCCGGTAAGTGCAGTCCCAGTCAGGTCATGCGAGTGCAGCTTCTGCAAGGTTCAGTGAGTGCGCATCCAGCCTTGTCCTGGAAGTGCTGCTCCATCCAGGGCTTGTGAGTGCCGCTGCACCCTGGTCCTGTTGGTGCAAATCCATCTAGTTCTGCGATTGCCGCATCCGCCTGGTCCGGTGAGTGCAACTAGTGCCAGGTCATTGAGTGCAGCTACAGACAGGTCATGTGAGTACTGATCTAGCCTGGTCCTGCGAGTGCAGCCCCTGCAAGTTCTGGTGAGTGCAGCTCCTGCCTGGTCCTGGGAGGGCGGCACGCGCCTGGTCCGGTGGGTGCAGACCTTACCAGGTCCGGTGATGGCTTCTCCAGCCTCACCCTGTCAGTGCTGCTGCAGCCTGGTCCTGTCGGTGCAGCTCCGGCCGGAGGTGGACACAGGCAGCCACTCCACAGAGACAAGGCCGATCTGTGTGTCCAGAGAGCAGCACGCGCCTAGCGGCTTCCTGTCCTGCGTGCACCATTATTAGCTGCTCCTAAATATTCCGCAAAACATAACATGCCTGCCCGACATGGTTTCGTTTAATCTAGCATTTAAAATGGCCTCCTTCCTCTTCACTGTTCACACAAGAAACTCTCTCGTCAGCACAAACACATGCATAGAATGGTTACACAAAACACACAATCTGCTAATAGGGCGGGGGTGAGCGTGCACACGCACACACCACCCATATCCCAGGAAACAAATGTTCTATCTTCCTTCTCTCTCCCACGCAAGAGCACACATAAGCTTGTTAGGACGAGCACACATGACCAGTGCTTCAAATGGGCAGGTATTACTGTCTGACACAGAGTACCTCCACTTCTTAGCACCACTGCCATACATGTAATGGAGGAGTGCTGGCACTTCTCAGCACCGCTGCCATACATTTAATGGGAGAGTAGCTGCACTTCTTAGCACCGCTGCCATACATTTAATGGGGGAGTAGCTGCACTTCTCAGCACCGCTGCCATACATTGAATGAGGGATTATCGGCACGTCTCATTAGCAAACACGTCTCTAAACATTAAATATCTGCACTTCTACATTTCCACTGCACAAGACTCACGCGCTCGCCCGTAGGGTGGCCTCCGTTCCCCGCTCTCACGCACAGAAGGGCCATAGACCGTCTCGCACACACCTCTCTGGTAGGGTGGTTATGTCAGGCACACAAATGCGCCTCGAATGGTGGTCACGGCGCTAACACTGAAGATTGCCGCGCAGAAAAGCGCGCTCGAGGCAGAGCTACTGTACACTGGGAGGGCGAGATTTTGATCGATATCTTATCACTATTGATCTAAAACCCCGATCTGGTCGACTGAACCTTTATTGCCTGTCTTTGAGGGAAGAAAGTGCATCTCTTACCAAGTTAGTTCACCCAATAAAGGACTCCGCTTCAAAGGATCACAAACAACTTCTAGCTTTCAAAGATTTATTATAAAGTCAAGATAAGTTGCAGGTACAAGCATCTCAAAATGAGATTAACAAGGTACACGGGCCCAACTACATACATGTGCTCTCTGAAAGCCCTCAGACGAGCAACGGAAACTACCAGCACCAATTCTAAAAATAATAGGGCTATTAGCATAGACACATACTGAGATCTCTCAGTCATTTACAGCCGGAGGGAAAAGACAGGTTAGGCTGTCCCTACCCTGATCTAGATGGTATCCCTACTTAATCAGGTCCCTACCTAACAAAAGGTGTCAGCAGTGAATGACCCCCAAGGGAAGTCACCCACTCTCAGTCTCTTGGTGAAAACCTATAGTTCTCCAATCATGACCCCTCTCTGCCTACCCATCCGCTCTCTTAAGGGTCCTCAGGCTTCTGCTCTCTCTTCACCCAGGGGTGCTGTCCCTAATACAAAAATACAACAACATTTAGGACGCCCCTCGTGAGACGCCCCTCACGTGGTGTAGCTTCTGGCTTTTTCCATGCTGAAGCCTTGTGGTTAGAGTCGACCTTGCTTCTCAGACTCGTCTCCGGCCCGCTGATACCCCTCAAACATTCCGGAACCCTCCTCCATGTCTAGTCCGTCTCTTGAACAACCTTCTATTCATATTTTGTATAATTGAATACCCCCTTTTCTCTTACAGACAGACATTTGCAGCCAAATCCCAATTCTCATAGTTTTTCAACCGCGTTGCAACATTCCCCGGCCCAGACTAATATGTGTAAATCAACGTTAAACTTTTCAGGCCTACAACATTTCTCATAACGATTATAGCTTTCGACTTTTTCTTTAATTATGGCATGTTAGTACTCTTATTCTGCTATTCAGTAAACACATCTATAAATCATGGTCTATTTGTTATTACTAAAACATTAGTGCAATCCATGTTGTGAAATTGAACCACCTTCCCCCTCCCTTCTAGCTCTGGCCCTGAGGCCTACCACATTCAGCGTTTCCGTATGCCATCTTACATTTTAGCAGCTACACAACATGGATTCAGAAATAATCACGTCTAATTAAATCATTTTGTTTCACACATTTCTGTATTAATTCCACTTCTACTTAAATCTCTATATTAACTACACATTTCAGAATATAACTGTAGGTACTATCAGCACTCATGGCATTTCTCTTCATGACTTGTGCTTACTACATGTAAGTGTGACGCACTTCTACATTTAGGTCAGTTTGCGCTCTCTCAGTTCCCCCCTTTGATGACCTCTCGGGGTCATCATTAACATTCAAACTGCAGTGATTGCTAGCATAACTCGTTTCTGTGTTTCCAGAGCCCTCAGGCTCCGGTACTGACTATCTTGTATGGCAGCCAATCTCTGCAGCTGTTTTCTCTGAGCCCTCTCTGACCTTCTTGATCTGTACCATTTGAATACCCTCACCAATCCCCACAACACGATCCCACAGATCAATATTATGATGATAGGTTTTAGTATTTTCCACACAAAGCTTTTGCCTAAGGTGGTGAGCCAACCTCCAGCTTCACTTATTCCATGGCCCACCTTTTCCCAGACATTTTCTCTGCTCAGGTCTTCGATCTCTTTGTGAATATCAGTTATGTTCCTAATAACTTTCTCAAGGGGCTTCGAATTGTCTGGAATGTAAGTACAACATTCCTGGACCTTCAAAGCCTTACAGACTCCGCCCTCTTTTGCTAATAGGACGTCTAAGGCAAGACGGTTCTGAAGAACCATAGCCCTTATCGATTGCATCTCTCCTTCTACCAGCATTAAAGACTGAGCAGTGCTGGCAGACAACCTGTCTACGACTGTTGCCAGTCGTCTAATTTTAACATCATTAAGGATTAATCCCAAAAGAGGGAACACAGCTCCAAAGACATCTCCAACCATTTCTACACCTCCTACATCTCTCCTTCCCCTCGATGATGTCTTGCCCTCGATGATCTCTAAGTCTTGGGCATGATATATTTTAGGGAAGATAATTGCCAAGTAACATGATCCATACCAGTTGTCAGGTAGTCTTACGTAGGCATTTCTCCCACATACAAAATATACATTTGGAATCGCTTGCATTCCCTTCAGGAAGTCCTTAGTATAGTACTCTAAATTGAAAGCATGTTCACAGCTAACTTCTCCCACGTATACATTTTCATAATACGTTTTGGCTCTATGAAGACATAACTTTCCTCTCTGCGTTCTATCTAAAGCTATTGGACCACTACTACCCTTTCTCTTGTGTGCCTTCTCTTCCTCGGTCCAATCTGTTTTCCATTGTCCTGATTTTTTCAAAATCTTTTGTCTCCTATTTCGATCATCCACCTGCCCTATGAACTTTTTCTCGACTTCTGACACCTTGCATGTCAGGTTATTTCTGCGGGCATGTGAAGTATCTAGGGTAATCCAAGGAATGAAAAACTTTGCCAACCTGTCTTCACTCTTCCAGTAGTCCCATTTATTCATTTGTTTATAATTAGGGACTTCTGGTAACACTGCATCGTAATTGGAGAAATAGTATTCAAAACTATCTCTCCCATAAAATATACTAAGCAATAAGCTACATGTAATGCCATATGTCAGCGGGAGGTGATGATATCGAATGCCTTCATCTACAGACGCCGGCAACTGCATGCAGACGTAACAGTCCTTAACCTCCATGGCATCCACGTATTCATACAGAAGTTTAGCATAAGCATTAGACCTAAAGTCTCCTTGGGACTCATCTACGTGTAACCTGCGGGCTTCTGCAGCTAATAACGCTTTTTCTTGAGTGTTTTCCCCTTTCTCACCAGCAACGGTGGGTGTAAGCGCCTCTACAGATTTCACATCAGTTACCTTTGCCTCTTCCTCACGTCCCTTTACATAAGAGACTGTTACTACTAAAGCTATTAATATTATCACTCCTACTATTAGTGTACCTATTATACATTTCGCTCTGCGGTTCTGGGTGCCGGCCTCCATTTCGTCAGACTGTATGGCTCTTTCTTATCTTGGCACAAAGTTCTTTTCCTTTCGTTCCTTTACAGTCTCTCTTACTCCTTTTGTCCTTAGAACCACACAACTGGAAGCTGACAACCTTCTTCGCAAAAGTTCTTTACAGTCCAATACAGACAACCCTAGCCCTTCTCCAGTAACTCAAGGGAAGGTCCCTAAGATTCTCTGCTTCCTGGGCGCTAGGTAATCTTCTTTTCTTCTCGCTTATTTACAAAGTCCTTTAAGCATCTACTATCAGGCGGTCGCCTGCAGCTTCGACAGCAAAGTTCAATATTTCCATACGAAGATTGTGCTCTTCTTGGGCTGATATCTTTGTACCAAAATCGGGAAATTGCAATTCTGTGAGAAACATGTGCTTTAACTTGCTGAGGCGGGGAGGTCGGGGAACCATAAATGTCAGTGACCCTTCTTGTTCGACACCGGGTACTAACAGTCGTATTTCCACTGTTATGATGGGCTCAGAACTGGACACCACCACCGCTCGGATCCTCCCTGTCACTGGTTTCGAAGCCATCTGTCGCCAGATATGTCCACTCAGGGGTGGAGTATCTTCTGCTAGGTACACGCACTCTTCTTGACCTCCTCAAGACCGGTGCTTCAGCGCCCTGAGCACCTTCTTCCGGGTCTGAATCTTCTGATATCGGAGGAAGGGTTCTCTCTGGAGTTGACCTCAGACTAGAGCTTCTTCTCTGCGGCCAATCCGCTTCTCCACGTACCCTTCTACTCCTTCTCCTTCTTGTCTGTTCACGCTCTCTGTCAGACCTGTCAGTGTCTGACTCGTACTCCCAGCTACTTTCTCCTTCAGTAGCGTCGTCTGTTTCGCTGCTGTAATGACCGTCCTCAGCTTGGTCAGACTCGTTCCTTTCTTCCGCTGGCACCTCTACAGCTTGGCTAGCCCCCTCTATGGCTTCTCGGTCCGCTGCTGGACGTCTATCCGAGAGAGGAGCTGTGTTTTCCAGAGGTGCTGGAACCCTCCGCGTGTGCGACGCGTGGATCCAGTTGGGCAGGCCTCCCACCTTCACTGCCGTGTTTGTGATCAGGATGATCTGGAAGGGCCCACGCCAACGAACATCCAAACAGCTTCTTCTTACGTGTTTTTTCACCAGGACCCAGTCCCCAGGAAGCAAGTCATGACACGGGTCCTGGCACGATGGTACCTCGGCAGCCTGCACCTGAAGGGACACAGAATGAATGGCGTCAGACAGCCCCTTACAATAGTCCAGGATCATATCATCTGTGATGCTAATCAGTGCAGCAGTTGGGACAGAAGGTAACCTCATTGCTCTTCCCATCAATACCTCATGAGGAGACAACCCAGTTCTCCTATCCGGGGTACTACGGAGGCTCATAAGGACCAATGGCAACGCATCAGGCCAACTCAAGGATGTTGATGAACACACCTTTGCAATTCTGGCCTTGATGGTGCCATTTATTTGCTCCACAATTCCTGAAGCCTCTGGTCGATAACTGCAATGTAGTTTCTGATCTATGTTCAAAGCTGCACAAATCATTTTCACAAGCGAGCTGTTGAAATGCGTTCCCCTATCTGATTCCAAAGAGGCCGGCACCCCGAAGCGCGGGATAAGCTCCCTAAGCAGTAACTTGGCTACTGTGAGGGTGTCGCACCTACGTGTAGGGTATGCCTCAACCCATCTGGAGAAAACGCAAACAACCACCAGGATATAACGGAGGCGGCTGCACCTTGGCATTTCAATAAAATCTATCTGCATTCGGTTGAATGGACCTCCTGATCTCCCAATGTGGCTCAGTGCAACTGGTGTCTTTTTCCCTACATTCAACTGCTGACACGTCACACAACGCTGGCACACTGCTTCGGCTGCTACTCTGAACTTAGGGTTGTACCAGGTCTGTCTAAACACTCTCAGCATAGCATCTCTTCCTAAGTGGACGGGACCATGTATGTGTCTGGCCATTGGGCTCACCATCTCATTGGGCAACACTGCTCTGCCATCTGCTGAAACCCAGAAATGGGCCTCACCCATCACACATCCTGCCTTTTGCCATGTTTCTTTTTCACCATCAGGAGCATTTTCTTGCATTTCCTTTAGTTCGTCCCATGTATCGACAGTTTCTAATATCATGGCTAATTCAGTCCTTACATTTATTCCACCCACTTCCACCTCTGTGAAAGTGTACCCTGTTTCTGCGCAATACCGCGCGACTTCGTCGGCATATCTATTGCCTTGTGACACGAAGTCCATATTTCTGGTATGTGCGGTGCACTTCACAACTGCGATACCTGCTGGACACTGCAACGCCTCTAACAACAGGCGCACAAACTCTCCATTGCGAATGGGAGAACCTGAAGAGGTCATGAAACCTCTTTGAGACCACAACTGCCCGTAATCATGAACTACCCCGTAACCATATTGACTGTCGGTGTATATGGTGACTCGGATTTGATTGCTTGCCAGGCAGGCACGCGTCAGGGCAATAATCTCGGCTACCTGAGCGGAGCGTACTCCTTCCAGGCATCCAGCTTCCACTACTCCAGTAATTGTGCAAACAGCGTAAGCTGCTCTCAACTGCCCAACTTCGTCTCTTACACATGAGCCATCGACAAAGAAAATTTCATCTGGGTCAGTCAGTGGCTCATCTACGATGTCGGGTCTTGGTTTGGTGCATAGTTCAGTCACATCGAGGCAGTCATGGTCTGTACAATCATCATCATCCTCAATATCGTTTGGAAGTGGCATCAAGGTAGCAGGATTCAAAACAGAGCATCTCCTGAGGGTCACGTTCTCTGCAGCAAGAATGACTTGCTCATAGCGCGTGAGCCTGCTGTTCGTCAGATGCTGTGTTTTGGTCCTGGTCATCAACAATTCAACAGAGTGGGGCACATGCACCTCTAACGGGTGCCCCATAACTATATTTTCACACCTCTCAATGCTGACACCTGTTGCGGCAACGGATTTGAGACATCCGGGCAACGCTGCGGCTACTGGGTCTAAAGTAGCCGAGAAATAAGCGACTGGTCTACGGGCATTCCCATGAATTTGGACTAACACAGACAGCGCGCAACCCTCTCTCTCACAACAATAGAGCAAGAATGGTTTATCGTAATCTGGCATTCCCAGAGCCGGAGCACGACACAAGTCCTCTCTCAGCTGCAGGAACGCCATCAAACAGTCTTTGTCCCATGGTACCGGATCGCTCACCTCCTTGTGCGTCAATTTTTGCAAGGGCTTTGCTTTCAGTGAAAAGTTTGCAATCCACTGTCGGCAATATCCCACCATTCCTAGGAACATCCTGACTTCTCTCTGTGTTTTAGGCGCATTCATCTTCATGATGGCCTCTATCCTGTCTGGTGACACTTTTCGTTTACCCTTCTCAATTCTGTGTCCCAAGTACTGCACCTCTGTCAGGCAGTACTGCAATTTTCCCGGGGACACCTTATGCCCATTCTCAGCTAGGTGATTTAACAAAGCAATAGAGTCTTCCCTGCAAGCTTCCTCTGTTTCCGACGCCACAAGGAGGTCGTCTATGTACTGGACCAGAACTGACCTCTGGGGCAGCACTAGACTTTCAAGATTTTTCTTTAGAAGCTGGTTGAAGATCGATGGGCTCTCTGTATACCCCTGTGGAATACGACACCATGTTAGGACGCGACCTTCCAGCTTAAATGCGAAAAGAAAATGGCTTTCTTCGTCCAGAGGGATCGAGAAGAAAGCCTGACAAAGATCAATTACAGTGAACCATTCTGCTTGGAACGGTATCTGAAACAGTATCACTGATGGATTCGGTACCACTGGACAACACGAAACGACTATGTTATTAATCTTTCTGAGGTCCTGCACTATCCGGAATTTCCCATTTGGTTTCTGTAAACCCATAATCGGGGAGTTACATGGACTACCCACGATTTCCTTCAGTATTCCCTGCTTAATCATGGATTCGATCACGGGTTTGATGCCTGCAATCGTTTCTGGAGTCAATTTATATTGAGGTGTTCTTGGAAACTCAGCATGCGGTTTCACTACAATTTTCACTGGGTCCACCCCTTTCACCAACCCAATCTCTTCCCCAGTGAAATCCCACACTTCTGGAGCAACTGTCTCTCTCAGATCCCAGGGGAGCTCGTCTACTGTCAGAGTGGGATACAATTCCACACATATTCTGGAATTTGCGACTTTAAAGTCTGCATCGTCATCATTAGTCAATACCTCCACGCCCTGTGGTGTGCAGTATATGGTGCAATTTAATTTGCACAAAAGGTCTCTTCCTAGCAGACATACAGGACTAGAATCGCAAACCACAAACTGATGCTCATCACTGTACTTCCCTATTTTCACCTGCACGGGTTCAGTCAGAGGACTGGTCATTCTCCTGTTAGCGACCCCCACCACTTGTATGGTCTCTCCAGACATGGGCAGGCCTGGAACTGCGGCTGACCTGATCGTGGATCGAGTGGCTCCTGTGTCCACTAGAAATGTCGTGGGAAACCCTGCCACTTCGGCCTCAACATAAGGTCCCCTCTGGTCTACCTCCAGAGCTGCCCCGAGGGTGCAGTCATCCCTTTCTACCCTCTGTCCCGTAAGTGGGTCCACATAATAGCATTCCTCTCCCCCGACAAACAGTGGCATCTGTCTATAGGTCTTACCCATAGTCCCTACTCTGGGTGGCTGCGGGAACTGAGCTCGGGGAGGTGGGCCCCCCCCTTTGAGCACCTTTTCCTGGTATTGCGTTACACCTCTGGCAGGCGCACTCTGGGTCTCTTCCTCCTCTACCTCTTGGTCTCCTATCTCAACATTATAGGGACACTCGCGTTTCCAATGCCCCACCTCGTTACACTGGTGGCACCTAGTTGTTTTCTTTAAGGCAGCTATATCTATCCTGGGTCTAAAGGTGGAGGTCTCCTCATTGCCCTTGTTCTGACTGTACTGTTTCTTTCCTCCAGTACCTGTTCCTGGTTGCTGTTGCTGCTGTCCCCCCTTCCCAGCTGCCTGCATCTGTACCACCATCAGTTTCTCCTTTAGTTTCTTAGCCTTGGAGTCTATCTCATCACAGCAGTACCTGGCATACCTCAGTATTTCGTCTAGGGGTTTATTTTGCCAACAAATCAAGTGTTGCTGTATCATTAAACTAATATCCGGTCTCAGGCCCAAGACGAACTTGGACACAAATTGCCCTATGTCCTTCGGATCCATGACATCCAGACCGCTATACTGTTTAAACGCCTTCAGCAATCTCTCATAGTATTCGTGAACTGTCTCTTTGGGTTCCTGTCTTGTTCGGTCAATTTTTACCCAATCTATGTCTTGCATTGGCACTTTATCTTTCAGCCAAGTCATTACTCTCTCGAACTTTGCCATCGCACTCTCGGACGGCCCATTAGTCTTAGCATCTCTCTCGGGCTCTATGGTGGGCCACTCAGCGCTAACCTTGCATGCGGTCCATAAATCTCCTGGCACTACTATGTCAAACAGCGTATTCAAATCTATCCATAGGACCTTTGAGATTTTTACGAATCTCTCGACTTGCTTATACCACTCCACTGGGTTTTCCCGCAGTTTGGGGAAAGAGGTGGTAAAAGCAGCTAAATCCCCCCTACTCCAAGGGACGTGGACATAGGTCCTATTTGCGACTTCCCTCAAAGGGTATGTCTCTACTCCCTGCTGTCCTCCTGGTGTCATACCAAGTGTGCTTCTCCTGACGGTCCCTCTCTTGGACCACCTCTCTTCCCACTTATCTAGGGCCCTCCACGTCCTTATTCCAGTGATCAGCTCCCTTATGTGCGTTTTCAATCCGATGGTTCTCCTCTCATCTAGATCTCGGTCTGAGTAATGTAGCCTGTGGTTGCCCTGTAATGCTTTGGTTCTTGACAGGTCCACCATATATTTGCCTGCTAGTTCTACCAATTTCTCATGGATTGCCCTCGCCTTTCGAGTTACGTCCTTTGCCATGAACAGAATTTCATCCTGCTCATATATGTCCATTCTTTCTAAGGGCAGGGTACCGTCTATCATGTCATCCAGATCCGACTTTAAGCTGGAGACATCGAGTCTCTTGGCTTTTATTTCTGCTCGCAATGACTCCTTCGAGGGGGGTTCACAGGTTTCTCTCCCATCCCAGCTCCGGGCCCTACGTTTGGGTTCGGGAGAGTTGGGGAGTGCTCTCTCTTGTTCCCATCTCTCCAGGTCCCATGCTCGGCCATCCGATCTTGGAAGGTGATGGAACACGGGCCTGTTACCCCCTACCTTACTTTTTCCATTCTCTCCTCTCTTTTCACAGTAAGCCTCTCTGCTATTCTCCCTTCGGTCCCCATTCTCTCTTAGCCTCGTATCACTCAGTATCTGATACGATCCTTCCTGGTTTCCCATATTCCCTGGGCTGCGCTCATGTCCGTCATCACAGGGACTATGGTGCGGCCTCTCGCAACTCCCACTCCGTTCTCTGTTGTCTGGCACGCAGTGGATACACTTAAAGCTGTCTCTGTACTCCCGAGCCCTTCTGTCTTCATCACTACGTATTGGGCGAGACACCCCCCCGTTTTCCAGGTCTGATCTACCTCCACTCCGGGCCCAATGGGTGCCTCTCCTACTGTCTTTCTCCCTCCCGTCCCACTCCGGACTGCTCTCTTCAGCCCCGCAGTGAGTCCGGGCTCTGCTGTCCTGCCTTTCCCTTTCAACTTCCGCAGCCATGATGTTCTTGTGAGCCTCTACTGCCTCATCCCACTTCTTCATGTACTCATTTAACTCCTGAAAGGATTTCCGTCCTGATCCCCTCATATCCTCTGGCCATCTAATGTCCCCCAGATCCCCTGCGGTGTGTACTGGGGTGCTCCACTCTCTTGGTATCGGCAACTGGCTTGGGGAGTTGATCGTATCATTCCTCCTTGCCATCTCTGCTCTTTCTCTGTCCCTCCGTACCCGTTCTTCCCCTCTTGCCCTGTCTGGGTCATATATCGATACTATAGGACCTATGGTAACAGGTACCTGTAGTGCATCGGGTAATGCGTAGGATGTGGCACACTCCGTCTCTGGCGGCCTTTGCACCACAAACCTCCCAACTACCTGTTGCACCTGACTAGCCTGGGACAGTTCTTTCTTTGCAGCGGGATCCCAATCGGGACTGGGAAGCGGCCCATTCTCTCCTGCATTGCCCCCCCCTTTCTCTCTATTCTCGTCATCTCCACCTGTTCTGTTATACGGAGGTGGTCTGTCTGTCAATAATCTGTTTATCAGGCTGTCCTCTGTCTCGCTCTCGTCATCCTCTTCTAGGGGGCTTTTGTTCCCGGGCATCTCTAACACTGGATATAATTTATTTACTTCCAGGTTATGCACCCTCCATCTTTTAGCATCCGCATCCCACTTGGCATCCTGTACTGCCCTTACCGAGCGTTTCACTCTTTCTTGCCGTCTGTTCATGTTCTTTTCATGCGCTGCCCTAATCCATGCATTAAGGGCTTCAAACTGGGTTGGTCTAGGCAAGGGTCTCGTAGAGGTCATAATTGCTTTTAATCTGTGTAGCACCTCTAATCTGAACGTCCCGTACTTCGGGAACGTGAGTTCCTCATTTCCATCTGTAATCTTACTCCACTCTGAGATCCACAGAATCGTGTGCAGCCCAACATTTGACCCCATATAACGAGCTGGTGTACCCTCCGGCGGGGCTTCTTCCCCTTCATACGATCCCCTGCGCTCCCTTTTAAACAGCGCTCTTAACCATTTAAAACACTTCATAATTATGCGCAAAATTTCCAGCTCGAATACTCTGTTTACTTCCTGATGACAATCCACCAATCCTAGCGCGGCTTTGCTAGCTGGCCTATCGCAGCGCGGTCTTCCACCGGCCGGCCAATCCCAGCGCGGCACTTTCTGACGTCACTAGTCTCCGCTTCGCAGCAGCACCCCTCCTTTCTCAGCTCTCCTCGCGGTCATGCATGCGTCCCATTCATACCCTGAAAAATGACTACTTCCGACCAAGCGGTCACTTCCCTCGACTGTACGTTCACAGTCTATCTGTAATTGTCAACACAACTGACGAGATGTCTATCGTCCCCTACTCTGATAGGTTCTTTACACACACACAGTAACCTCCGACCAGCGTCCGTTACTCACGCACTCACTCTTACGTTCCCCCTATCTCGGTCTTCCGGGTGATCAATGGTACCTTATGACCCCCTTCACTCTAGTTAACAATTACTCTGGATGTCCGATACACCCGAACCACTTAAGCTCTCCTTGAACTTAAGATTTCCACCGGTTGTGCGCGCTCACAACCTGTTCCACAGTCACTCTACAGGCATTCAACTCCGCCAGACATTTACAACATAGATACAATACAAAACACCGCAATCTTAACACGCATGACCCTTTATACTCACTCTCGACCGATACTGCTGCTTTTCTGTCTCACGTCATCCGGTCCTTCTTCGGCGGGCGGTTCTTCCGATCATCGATCTCTAGGGGCCTTGGGGTAATCTAACCTGGCCTAGATCACCTTCCTCAAGAAGGCAACCATCCTCTATAGCTACCAACTGGGAGGGCGAGATTTTGATCGATATCTTATCACTATTGATCTAAAACCCCGATCTGGTCGACTGAACCTTTATTGCCTGTCTTTGAGGGAAGAAAGTGCATCTCTTACCAAGTTAGTTCACCCAATAAAGGACTCCGCTTCAAAGGATCACAAACAACTTCTAGCTTTCAAAGATTTATTATAAAGTCAAGATAAGTTGCAGGTACAAGCATCTCAAAATGAGATTCACAAGGTACACGGGCCCAACTACATACATGTGCTCTCTGAAAGCCCTCAGACGAGCAACGGAAACTACCAGCACCAATTCTAAAAATAATAGGGCTATTAGCATAGACACATACTGAGATCTCTCAGTCATTTACAGCCGGAGGGAAAAGACAGGTTAGGCTGTCCCTACCCTGATCTAGATGGTATCCCTACTTAATCAGGTCCCTACCTAACAAAAGGTGTCAGCAGTGAATGACCCCCAAGGGAAGTCACCCACTCTCAGTCTCTTGGTGAAAACCTATAGTTCTCCAATCATGACCCCTCTCTGCCTACCCATCCGCTCTCTTAAGGGTCCTCAGGCTTCTGCTCTCTCTTCACCCAGGGGTGCTGTCCCTAATACAAAAATACAACAACATTTAGGACGCCCCTCGTGAGACGCCCCTCACGTGGTGTAGCTTCTGGCTTTTTCCATGCTGAAGCCTTGTGGTTAGAGTCGACCTTGCTTCTCAGACTCGTCTCCGGCCCGCTGATACCCCTCAAACATTCCGGAACCCTCCTCCATGTCTAGTCCGTCTCTTGAACAACCTTCTATTCATATTTTGTATAATTGAATACCCCCTTTTCTCTTACAGACAGACATTTGCAGCCAAATCCCAATTCTCATAGTTTTTCAACCGCGTTGCAACATTCCCCGGCCCAGACTAATATGTGTAAATCAACGTTAAACTTTTCAGGCCTACAACATTTCTCATAACGATTATAGCTTTCGACTTTTTCTTTAATTATGGCATGTTAGTACTCTTATTCTGCTATTCAGTAAACACATCTATAAATCATGGTCTATTTGTTATTACTAAAACATTAGTGCAATCCATGTTGTGAAATTGAACCACCTTCCCCCTCCCTTCTAGCTCTGGCCCTGAGGCCTACCACATTCAGCGTTTCCGTATGCCATCTTACATTTTAGCAGCTACACAACATGGATTCAGAAATAATCACGTCTAATTAAATCATTTTGTTTCACACATTTCTGTATTAATTCCACTTCTACTTAAATCTCTATATTAACTACACATTTCAGAATATAACTGTAGGTACTATCAGCACTCATGGCATTTCTCTTCATGACTTGTGCTTACTACATGTAAGTGTGACGCACTTCTACATTTAGGTCAGTTTGCGCTCTCTCAACACCGTACCAATAAAAGGTGTCAGGAGCTCTCGGACGCTAAGTGCTTTATGGGGGCCTTTGATAAACAGGCCCTGCGGGAGGTAAAGGCGTGTACAGTCCTCTGCGGCACACGATCCACACAACGCCGGCCGCGGAGCGGCTGCTGAAGCCCCCACACCTCACACTCGGGCACATGCAGGGCTGCGACGGACGGACAGGTGGAGGATGGAAGTGTGTTTTATCGTCAAAACTGTCCTGATCACCAGCCAGACAAGCACGCTGCCCCGGCACAGTGTGCGCACATGTGTGTGTGTGAGCGGGGCGTATCTAGACAAGCGCTTTAATCGAAAATATAGTCCCTCTGAGGGGATAATGTTTTCCCGATGTGATTGTGCTCACTTATAAAATGATCCCAGTTTGAAACTGAACTGTTCGAACCCCTCTTCTTCATAAGGGCGGGGGTCATCCTGCACCCCATTTCTCACACCCCCTCTACCCTTTACCGAAGCTATAGAATCTCCTTTATTCGGTGATGTCTGCTGAGTTTGTGGGGCTGAAGACCCCTCTGCCGTCACAAGCAGCAGGTAGGACAGAGGGTGTCGGGGTTCAAACTGCTCGTGGATACACACGCCTCCCGGAAGCACAGATATAAGACGTGTTTGTGGGTGGAATCCGGAGTTATAAAACTACTCCGAGACATAGGTTTATTCATCTTCACATCAAAAGGGTTCCGTTAAATTCGCCGGGATGTGCTCGCACCGGAAAACTTGGATTCAAGGCCCTTCTTCTGGGGTGTTACCGTGGGGCGCGCCACTGAAGCCTCTGTTCCTTAGCCTGGAGCAACCTAGGCATGGCCGCTATGGTCCCTCCTTCCGGCATGTACCGGACGCCGGCTACTGAGGCCTCTTCCAAGCCTGTAGACAGTGAGGCACAACCATGGTGCCCCTGCTTGCGACGGGTACACGGTATGGCGGCAATAGGCCTTGCTTTCTGGATTGTGCACCTCAGTGCACGGCCACTGGAGGCCCTTATGCCCGGCGTGCACGCGGTTAAAGCCATGAGGCCCTGCACGGCCACTGACGCCCTGCTCCCGGCTTGAACAAGGAGGTGCAATGCTAGCGTGATCCTTAATCTCCAGCGCACACCTTTAGCAGGGCCACTGCAGCCTGCACCCTGAAACTTCGAATAAATCACGCCTGTGCCCAAAGAAACATGCATCTGGGCGGGTCTCACCTACAGACCACAACTCTGCATGTCTGTGAGCAATGTCACCTTGGCTAGTTTACGTTTTTACGATGTGGATGCGCACAATTATAAATGCAATTCAAAGAGAAAGCGTTGTATTTAATTAACGAGGGCCATTGAAATGCATGACAACACACTTACCTTCGTGTTGCTCCAATGCCTCCTTCCAGCAAGGAGAACGAGGTAATAATGAAAGAAAACCGCACGGACAAAAAAAAAAAAGGGGGCGGGAACAGCTACTGAAACCCTCCCTTCCAGGACTCCGTGACCGGCCTCGTGGTTGCCAAGGCAATATTTGTAAAAATATTGTCGTGCTACCGTAAGGCAGGCCATGGAGTCCTCGAGAGGCGGGATCCAGAGCAGACAAATCTACTAAACAGGAGCTTTTTCCAATGGCAGGCCTCCGTTTCCAGAGGCCTGCCAATGGAAAAAAGGGGCGTGGCTTCACGCCATACTGAAATCCCCTGCTCACAATATCTCTTTGCCTGCAGCAGGGCATGCCCTGCAATGCAGGCTTCGACCTAAAAAGCAGTACATGCAACGTCAGCAGCACGAAGCCCTATATATCTGTTAATCCGATATCCGTGACATGGGGCATACGCCTCCACTAGTAGTCTTTACAGTGGTGTTGCTCCTAGAGTTTAAATACCAGTGGTGGCTGGTTACATTTGAAAGTAGTAGGGTGTAAAAGTTGTGGATGAGTGAAGTAAGTGAGCCCAATGGACAAAAAGAAAGCTTGGGAGGGTAGAGGGGATGGTGTGGGGGGGGGGGGGGGGGGGGGGTTATCCCAGAGGAACTGTCTAAAAGAGTAGCACTTGACAGCTGTTTGGCAATATATTTACCCGCTTGAGGAAGCGAGGGGCCTATATGACTGATGCTGTTTGTGCAGCCATGCCATTGCACAGTGCTGGGAGTGACAAACAAGTGAAGTTGGATTGGGGTCCACCTGCAGCACGTGGATGCGACACCAACATCCGAGCAACACAGCAACCAGCTCCTACTGTGCAGTCAGAAGGGAAGCAAATAGGGGAATGAAAACACGGCCTGCATTGAAGGCTTCGTGTCTTAAAACCAATCAGAACTGACAAAAGTGAGACTAATGAGCAGGGTTATTATTTATAATGCATGATGAGTCATAAAAGAAAGTTCTAAGCAGATTGTTGGTGCCAGCCTGTCCTTTTCTATTCAGCACCTCTACTTTTATTTATTCTGTACCGCTGACAGCTAGAGGAAAACAAAGAAATCAAACCAGAAATGAAGGATGCACAAGGAAATAAAATGAGTCTTTCAGTTTAACCATAACTACTACTGGGTTTGTTTTGTTTATTCTGCATCATTAATTGAGAGACGAAACTCTGTAGAAAGTAGCCTGAATGAGAATAAAAGGTTTTCAGTTTTAGCATATCCAGTATCCACTGCAAAGAATATGAGATGACAGTGCACTGAGACGTGGCGCCTGGACCCATATCTGCATTGAGGTTCCGTGACGATTTGAACCCGTGTTTTCAACATTGTCGTAAATACATAATTTTGGTATCAGTGAACCGCAAATGATCCATTTAGCATATCCTGGTGTTTTCGCTACGCTACGAGCAAGAGCACTCCTGTTATAAGCACATTTCTGATTTACCCATGGCATCCATCTTAGATTACGGCAGCCATTTTGTATTCTTGCCCTCACATAGTCAATGGACACACGGTGACCTCTGATCAACCCATTTTACTTAAGGACACGTAAGCTTTAGCCGGCGATTCACCTTGCTAGTGACACGTGCACCTTAGGACAGAAACGCTGTGGCCACATGACTCGGCAAAAGCTGCCTCCCCGGCCTGAGGCCAGTCCTGATATACTGGTTCTCGTGTTTGTTGGCCTGATCATGATTAGGCGGCCGAAGCTGGTAGCCTTGCCCATTTACGACCCACAAACATCTCTTATCTTGCTTTTCTATCCTCTACACCTGGCTCTGCTCCCTTCCTTCTGGGCCTTTATTAGGGGGAGGTAACGAAATTTACGATGAGGCGGTCCGGCTCTTGAATGAAAAGTTGACATGGGATAATGATGGAACAGTGGGAACCCCTCGTTCGTAATGTTTTGACATCAGATATTGTGGACGATTCTTGTGTAACGCCAAATATTTATTGTTTAGGACATGAAGGTTTAGAAATGTACTAGCATGTGAAGAATGTTGCCCCAAGCTGAATAATTCGTATTTAAGGAGCAACCCACTTTGTACAATTCGAACAGGCTCCTAGATTCTGCCCGTGTGTAGTATCTGTGACTTCTGTGTCCCTGCAGTAATAAACCTTTGGTCTTTGACGCCACCATCGAGAAGCCCGTGTTTCTGTTTATTTGTGCACCAAGACAGGTAGAACTCAGGGGTCTTCGGGTGTTGTCCCTGACACCTCTGGACGGTACCAAAAAGTCCAGAACTCCAATTGGCGCCCACATGGGGCGACGTCATTCGGTACCGGTCCAAAAGCCTGAAGAGTTCGAGAAGCTTCGTGTGAAGATTCCAGAGGGAAGCGCCCCACTTCATCGATCCCGGTATATCGCAAAAGTGGCCCGACGTTCTCTTCCACGAGGGTTCCCGTTCCGACGGCTGCAGTGGTCCGCTGCCTTGACTGTCGCCCTGTCTTGGACCCGAGGTGCAGACCTTAGTACGGCGAGACGAGACGGGTTTCTCCTTGGTGACGTCTTCAGTACCTCAGTTAAGTATTAAGTGGTTGCTAGTTGTTTGGTTACTTCGTAAGGGTTTGCTCCTGTTTGGATAATCCTTTAGTTCTTGGTTTGGTTTGGTTTCGTAAGATTATCACTGGTTGTTCTAGTTACGATAATCATTTGGTTTAGTTCGGGTATCGATACATTTGTTCGCTTTGGTAGGCCTAAGTTCTTAGTTCGAGCGCGCATCTTTGTTTGTGTTTGTTCTGTGTTCCGGTTTATAAAATGGTAAGTCGGTAAAATTGTATGTTGTTGTGTTTTGGTTGCAACAGGGATTCCCGGTTAGAGGACTCATGTCTGGTTCCTCCGATTGGAACTCCTCTTTATGATTTGTACTGTAAACATGGTGTGGGTCCTATATCTTATAATGAGGTGTGGGTCCGATACACACAGAAAGATGGTGTCCTTAGTTGGCCACTGCATGGTAGTTTTGAACCCGAAATTCTTGATAATTTAGAAATGAAATTGTTTAAGAAGAAAGCCCGGCCGGCAATGTTTGATTCTTTCCGTTATTGGCGAAAAGAATCCAAACAGAGAGAGACTAAAAAATTAAAGAAAGAACAGAAAGAGCAAGAATTGACTTTAGAGCAGTCTGCCAAGCAGCTGCAACTCAATGAATCTGAGAAAGCGATAGAGGTGGCCAATAGAGAGCGTAATTTAGCAATAGACAAGTGCTATCCTGCCTTGCCATCGAGTACAGCTAAGATAGTAGAGGACCCTGAAAAGGATCCCCTGTTGTCTTACCTATTGAGGTCACCCCCACCGTATGCACAGGGTGCTACGGCCCCACCTTTACCAAATGTTCAATTACCGGTTGCTGGACAGCCTGGTATACCTGCTCCTGCTCCCCTGAATCAAGCTCCTGTACTTCCTGTGGTCAATATTAATGTTCCTCCGGCACCCCCTCTTCCAGGGTTGCCAGCTCCTCTGCCTATGCCTGTACCACTGATACCTGTTGTTTCACAAGCTACTTTACCTGCTACCCCTACTGTTGCTGTTTCTTCTGTTCCTACTAATACTCTCCTCCAAACTTCTGCAAGCTATATGACTCCGCTTTCTGTTCGTCGGAGAATCACTGATTCTGTTACTAATATTCTATCTCCCTTTTACAAAACTTTAATTAGGAGTCCTGTCTCTGACTCCGTGCAGAGACGTAGTCAGCTTCCTAGTAGTGAAGAACGTGAAATATTAGACTCCACTGCTCTTAGATGGATTTCGAAAGTTGGAAGGTAAAGTGTACGAGATGTATTAGATACATTCATGCAATGGAAGGAACCGACACAGCGTTATGTGTTTGATGTCATGTGTTCTCTTTTACGTGAAGAATGGGAGGAGAGCGAATCTGAACAGGTACCGGATGAATTAATCCAAGTACAACAAAAATTTGCTGCAGGTATGATAGTTGGTCAGGAGATAAAAGAAGCAATGGAATTAATTTTAGATTTTAGATTTGATCCTTCCCTTCGTTCACCAAGAGATTTAGAGAGGCGTAGTACGAAACAAGGTCGACAATATCCCATGAGGGAGGTTCCTCCAATATGGCGCGAAGCTGTACAAGCTGATGCGGTCCGTGGTATTGCAGCCGCTCCGGCCCAATTCCAGAGAGTGTGGATACACATTCCATGGAAACGAGCTGAAGTGTTAGCAGTGAAACAGGCCTTGCCAGATCCACGTAAAAATCCAGCCGGATACTACAAAGAGTTGGCGCAAACAGTTGAAGCTTGCGTAATGAATTTAGCGGACATTGACATGTTATTTGGCAATGTAGTACCGCAACCAATTTGGGCTAAAATTCGTAAAGAAAATCATCCAGTTGCATTAGGTGGTGATTGGGCAGCTATAATAGCTGCTGATGGTCAACAAATAGGTGGTTCTAAACCTGAACCTCTAATTGCTAATTTGCCTGGTAGAATAATCGATTTAATGAAAACGCTGATGCCAGCATTGCGCGATAACTGGGACAAGTTGTCCGCATGCAGGCAGAAGAAGGACGAAAGCGTCTCCGATTTTTTCACAAGGTTTGAAGAAACTTTCGTAGATCACAGTAGCCAGGATATGAGCACGGAAGGAGGACAGAGACTATTTGTTGATAAATTTGTGCACAATCTGCTACCAGAGCTCAGTAATAAATTGAAAGATTCTGAAAGTGCGTGGGCTGTCTCTACGACTGCGCAAATACTTGCAACTGCCCAGTACTATGAAAATAGGGATGAAGAAGAGAAGGAAAAGTCAGATAGGAAAACAAAAGATTTAAAAACTAAAGTTCTTTTGCAGCAGGCATATCCGCCTCGCATGAATCAGACTAATACACAGCAAGGGCCATATCAGAGGACAGACTATGGTTCTCAGAGACCACAATACCAATGGAATCAGTGTGCTTACTGCAAGAAAGAAGGTCATTATAAAAATGAGTGTCCAGTATTAGCACAAAATAATGCTGCAGCAGCTCAGAGAGGTCGTGGTGGTTCTACGCAAAATTCTAGAGGTAGAGGACGAGGTACTATGCCTCCACAAACAAATGATCGCCCTTCTAATTATTTTGATCAGAGAAATGGACAGTCTGCCCAACCAACTAGATCTCAACAGTATCACGTTGAAGACTACTGTGAAGTTAGTGAGGAATTTCAGCAAAATGAGTACTAGGACAGCCATGGACAAAGAGAGGGAGTAGTATCAGTTCCAGTAGATCAGAGTGGGCCTTATGTCGCAGTAGCAACATCAGGTGTAGTCGAACCGTTTCTGTTGGATACTGGTGCAGCAAAAAGTTCTATCATACATGCGAAACTCCCTGGCGCACCTTTGTCCGGCTTAACAAATGTTTCTGTAGGTTTTTCAGGCGCCCCTGTTCACAACCCCGTATCTGGTCCTTTGTCTATTTCTGTTGGACCCCGTCAATTGAAAGCACCCTTGATTTTGACGACTGGTTGTAATGAAAATCTGCTTGGTTTAGACTTGTTAAAACGCCTGTACACGACTCTGTACTGTTCTCCGTCAGGAGTACAGCTTACATTAGGTAAGAGAATCATCTCCCCGATGTACTTATCAATGGATGCGCTCCCACTGGAGCTGCGTTCTCTCCCTGATACTCTTTGGGCGACTGGTCCTAACGATGTTGGTCTTTTGGAAATTCCTCCATATATAGTCACTCTGAAAGCAAACGTCAAATTTCCACGAATCCCACAATACAAGATCTCTAGTGAAGGTGAACGTGCGCTTTTATTGATAGTGCAAGATTTGATTAAGAAAGATGTAGTAGAAGAAACTAGAGGAAATGTCTGTAACAGTCCTGTACTGCCAATTTTAAAGCGCAATGATCCTTCAAAACCTCCAGTCTATAGATTTGTGATCGATCTTAGAAAGGTTAACAAAATTGTGATCCCACAGTTTCCTGTGGTTCCAGACATTACTGCATTGTTACCATTGATTCCTGCTACAGCCACATGGTTTTCAGTTATCGACTTGAAGAATGCCTTTTTCAGCATTCCGATAGCCGAGGAAAGCAGAGATATTTTCGGCTTCTCTTTAGGAGGCCGAAGCTTCAGGTTTAAACGTGCTCCACAAGGGTATTGTGAAAGCCCATCCATCTACAGCCAGGCATTAAAAAGTCAGCTAGATTCCTTTGTACTTCCTCCTGGTTCTGCTTTAGTGCAATATGTCGATGATCTTCTAGTGGCTGCCGATGACAAGGAAACTTGCAAAGCAGCTACAATTTCCCTATTGCATCATTTGTCTAATTTAAATCACAAGGTGTCACCTTCAAAAATGCAATACTGTTGTCAAGAAGTGACCTATCTAGGTCATCTCTTGTCAAAGGAGGGAAGAAGGTTGACCCCAGAGAGAATAAAAGCAATTACGCAGATGAATGTTCCTAGCACACAGAGAGAAGTGCGTGCCTTTTTAGGTATTACCTCATACTGTAGGCAATGGATCCCGAATTTTTCTCTTTTGGCAAAACCATTGGTGGCCTTGACTGGGAAAGGTGTTCCGAGTCCGGTGCCATGGTCTGCCGAATGTCAGCAAAGTTTTTCTGAGTTACGAAATGCATTATGTTCAGCTCCTGTATTGGGTACACCCGACTACAGTAAGCCATTTACACTCTATGTCCACGAGAGAGAAGGTTGCGCGTTGAGTGTTCTGACGCAACGATTTGGTGAGAAACAACGCCCTTGTGCGTATTTTTCATCAACGTTAGATCCGGTAGCCAGAGCGTTGCCCAGTTGCTTGAGAGCTACAGCAGCAGCTGCAGCGTCCATTCGACAATCTGCTGGTTTGGTCATGAACAACATGCTAGTGGTCATGGTTCCTCACGCCGTGGACACACTCATGAACCGAACCAAGACACAACACCTTACCAGTGCTAGATTATCAGGCTATGAGCTGACACTGCTAGCGAGTCATATTCAGATTAAAAGATGTAATGTATTGAATCCAGCAACATTGTTGCCGACTAGTCAGGAGTCGAGTGATTCTGAACCCCACGACTGTTGTTTCAGAACCGAGGAAGAGACAAAAGGACGAATTGATCTTAAAGACACTCCATTATCAGATCCAGATGGCACGTTGTATGTTGACGGGTCTTGTTTTAAATTGGAGAATGGTGATGTGACAGCTGCTTACGCAGTAACGACTTTGAGTACGATTGTGGAGACTGCAAGAGTGAGTCAGAATTCTGCCCAAGCTGCAGAATTAATCGCATTGACTAGAGCGTGTGTTTTAGCTAAGGGAAAGAGAGTGAATGTGTTCACAGATAGTCAGTACGCGTTCGGCGTAGCACATAGTTTTGGCCGTTTGTGGAAGGAAAGAGGTTTCATTACGTCCCATGGGACTAAGATCCAGCATGGTCAGCTAGTCAATGACTTGCTGGAATCTCTGACCTTACCAATGGAAGTTGCGATTGTAAAGTGCAGTGCTCATCGAGCAATCACGGATGATGTTGGTCGTGGAAATGCCTTTGCTGATGAGACCGCTAAACAGACAGCTAGGAATACGATGAGTAGAATGTATGTTGCAACGTCTGCAAGATGGATTACTGAATCGGGAATGTGTGAGGACACAGTGGAAAGTGTGAAAGCAATTCAAGATGAAGCGACTGATGAGGAAAAACTTGCATGGAAAGAGACCACGGGTAAATTGGACTCGAATGGATGTTGGATTGATTTGTCGGAACAGCAGCGTTGGATGTTGCCTGATGCGTATGTGCTTGCAGTGGTAACGATGGCGCATGGAGCAGCGCACATCAGTTCTAAAGGGATGTGTAAGATGTTGGCTCCAGTCTGGAAGAATGATGGAATTAGTAAGTGTGCAGAAAGAGTGGTGAGAAATTGTATGATATGCTTGATGCATAATCCTGGCAAGGGAATCCCCACACCCGCTGGTCACTTCGCTCCTCCTTCTTGCCCCTTCGAAGTGATTCAGTTAGACTTCATCCACATGGATCGTTGCAATAATCTTAAGTACGTCCTAGTGGTAGTCTGTACTTTTTCAAGGTGGATCGAAGCATATCCACTAAAGGACAATACTGCCTTGTCCACTGCCAAAATCCTCCTCAAGGAATATTTCTCCAGGTACGGCATGCCACGGATTGTATGGTCAGATAACGGAAGTGAATTCGTAGGCAAAGTTATGCAGAGTGTGTGTGCAGGTTTGTCAATAAAACAAAAGTTCCACAGTGTGAATCACCCCCAGTCTGCTGGTTTAGTTGAGGGCTACAATGGCACCCTCAAGCTGAAACTGGCCAAGATACAAGCCTCTACGGGCCTGTCCTGGCCAGACACACTACCTTTAGCTCTGTTATCCACCAGAGCGACTGTACATTCTCGAGTAGGGCTTAGCCCTTACGAGATTGTATTCGGTCGACCTACAAACGTTTGGGGGGTACCTAGACCGAAAGAATTCAAGCAACTGGAATATCCAATGTTAATCGATTACCTTTTTGACTTGACTGCTAAATTGAGTCTCATTCACCAACAGGGTTTCGATGCATTGCCAAAACCACCGGAGAGTCCAGGTCATCAGCTGAAGCCCGGTGACCAAGTCGTCATCAGAAACTTTGGACGGACCAGAAATCTCCAACCGAAATTCGTCGGACCATTCCAGGTCCTGTTGGCGACCAGGACTGCTATACGTGTGGCTGGCCGGAAGAATTGGATCCATGCGACGCATGCAAAACGTGTACCCCTTAAACTTCCTTACGATAACTGGGTGAAAAAGGGAATTGGTGCTTCTGAAACCGAACCAGTTCCTAGATACATTCCTTTCAGCGATGCAGAACTGATTACTGATTCACCGAACTCTGACTCCCCTTCTGAAACTACTCCTTTGATTCCTGAACACTTGTCCCCTGCATCAAACGAACATTTGCCATCTGCGAACTCGAACATTGTGACCCCTGCTGAAAATAGACTATTTCTGGATCAAACAGTTCCAGGAAAATTGAGATACAACTTACGTTCTCACTCAAAGGACAAATAAAGCAGGAAACTGCATTTTTTTTTCACATTTGATCTATCACATTACCTCCAGCCAGGAAGCTTGCTATTCATGTTTGTATTGCTTTGTTTGTTTTTGTTATTTTTGTTACCTTGCCGTCTGGGTAGCCGTAGGGTCGTGGCTTTGTGCCTAGTTGAATCTGCGGGGGCCAGACACAAGGTCGGTCTTTCTGTTAGTTCTGGGAACTCCCAGGGCTGATAAAGGCATTTTCAACTACGTACATATCATCAGTGGTCGCGAGCGGTTGTAGAAGATGGAGCTTCCTGGGCTGCACCGAGAGAATGTAATTTACGTTCGCAGAAATAGACTCTACAAAATTCTCCATAACAAATGTTTTCTAATGCAATGTGCAATTACGTTTTTGATTGTTTTGGTAACTTTGGTGGGTGGAATCGTCTTTGGTGTTCATTTAATTTTGTCACCGATAACAGCTACAGTACCTCCCCTTAACCTTGTTTCTCCTACTACTGTTTCTTTTCATTCCTTTCATCCGTTCCCCGAACATGAGCAAGCTAGACGCTCAGAATTCATAAATAACACTTTTGTACAGCTCTTGCACCAACACCAACTGGTAGTTAATACAACAGACTGCTGGGTATGTGGTTTGATACCACACACCATGGATAAAGGCATTCCTTACCTGGTCTTGCCTTTTAGCTATAATGGATCATGTCGGGCCTTCCAAACTGTATTTGTCTATGCTCTTGAAACCTATCCCCCGCGCCCTCCACGCTCCGCTAAGTATACATCTGTTAATAAAGCCTTGATAAAGGGAATAACTGACATGGTTAGAGACGTCAATAACTCACCATCTGTCCCTAGAGATGAACTACGAGTTTATCTGAGTTGGAATTCTACGGAGTATAGTATTAGTTTGGGTGAAAGCAAGCGTAAGAGCTCCAGTCCAGTCTGGGTCGTACCTCACCGAGGTCAAATCTGCTTGCAAGGTAATGGACGAAATCCGAGAGCTCGACTAGGGAAGAGTGACTGTGTTGAAACTTACGTATATCCGTCAAACTCTTCCCCTGCCTTCCTCACTGCTAAGGGTACCTACTTCATTTGTCAGGATAGGGCATATACATGGCTGCCTGCTGACTTTTCAGGTTCATGTTATATTGCTCGACTGTTGCCTCCGACATACACTGCCTCTCCAGATTATCACAAGACCAGAGTAGCAAGGGGTGTTTTCAGCAAAGAAGATACCGCTGGTCAGGAAGCCGGAGACTTCTTCAAAGGTTTCCTTCCGTTCTGGGGGCCTATGGCCAATAGTAGAAATCTTCGTCAGCTAACACGGGTAGTTGAAACTACTATTACAGAAACTGCTGGTGCCCTTAGTAATTTAACAGCTGAGCTTCAGGCGGATCGTCTCATGACGTTACAGAATCGTATGGTTCTTGACGTAATACTTGCAGATCGAGGTGGGGTATGCAGAATGATCCAATCGAGCTGCTGTGTTTTTATACCCAATAATGCTCCGACCGTATACGAAGCGATCTCTAAGCTACACAAGATTTCCGACTCTATTCACGTAGACAAGGGAAACTGGTCCTTAATGGAGTGGCTTTGGACTCTATTATCAGCGTGGGGATGGAAGGTTCTGATGGTCGTTGGTATTATCCTAGTATTCCTATTCTCGTGCTGCCTTATTATCCAATGTGGTCCCGCTTTGTGTAGCCTCTGTGCTGCAACCTGTTTCAGAAAAGCACCTGTGTTTGGAGACAAGGTACGAGAAAGGATGATGATGCAACAACATATCACTGACCTGATGAACATCGAGATAGACTCTGACATAGACTGAGTAATTGCCTATGTAAGGGCAAAAGGAGGGTCTGAGGTTCTGTGACGATTTGAACCCGCGTTTTCAACATTGTCGTAAATACATAATTTTGGTATCAGTGAACCGCAAATGATCCATTTAGCATATCCTGGTGTTTTCGCTACGCTACGAGCAAGAGCACTCCTGTTATAAGCACATTTCTGATTTACCCATGGCATCCATCTTAGATTACGGCAGCCATTTTGTATTCTTGCCCTCACATAGTCAATGGACACACGGTGACCTCTGATCAACCCATTTTACTTAAGGACACGTAAGCTTTAGCCGGCGATTCACCTTGCTAGTGACACGTGCACCTTAGGACAGAAACGCTGTGGCCGCATGACTCAGCAAAAGCTGCCTCCCCGGCCTGAGGCCAGTCCTGCTATAATGGTTTTCGTGTTCGTTGGCCTGATCATGATTAGGCGGCCGAAGCTGGTAGCCTTGCCCATTTACGACCCACAAACATCTCTTATCTTGCTTTTCTATCCTCTACACCTGGCTCTGCTCCCTTCCTTCTGGGCCTTTATTAGGGGGAGGTAACGAAATTTACGATGAGGCGGTCCGGCTCTTGAATGAAAAGTTGACATGGGATTATGATGGAACAGTGGGAACCCCTCGTTCGTAATGTTTTGACATCAGATATTGTGGACGATTCTTGTGTAACGCCAAATATTTATTGTTTAGGACATGAAGGTTTAGAAATGTACTAGCATGTGAAGAATGTTGCCCCAAGCTGAATAATTCGTATTTAAGGAGCAACCCACTTTGTACAATTCGAACAGGCTCCTAGATTCTGCCCGTGTGTAGTATCTGTGACTTCTGTGTCCCTGCAGTAATAAACCTTTGGTCTTTGACGCCACCATCGAGAAGCCCGTGTTTCTGTTTATTTGTGCACCAAGACAGGTAGAACTCAGGGGTCTTCACTTCGGGTGTTGTCCCTGACACCTCTGGACGGTACCAAAAAGTCCAGAACTCCAGCATCAACCAAGGCCATACTCAGCAAACCTTGGCCACAGGGACACACAGACCATACACCAGTGGTGCTTTTCGTGCATGGCTGGAATGTCTGCTGTGGCGTATCACCATCCAACCCACAGAAATGCAGTCATGCCTGTGTGATCCGAGATACAGTGGATTTTCAGAATATGTGCGGCACACAAGTAGTCATACGATTACAACTGCCACGTGCACTATTATTTGCTGCCTGAGGCTAAACATTAATTTCAACAAAGTATTTTTGTTGCTAGTTCACACGCATTCACTTTCATTTAATATCATTCATACATATCCCCGTGTCGTGAGGCGGGCGCGCGAAACACCGTGAAAAATGTCTCTAATGATTTAAAGAGCATCGTAAATAAAATGTAACCATTTGCTTTACGCACGCAGTTTCGAAATTACAAAGCGCCTTCTTTTTATGGCTTGGGGTAATTACCTTGCGTCTTAGTGATGTGAGGGAGTCAGGGAATGGCGGCCCAAAGTGCATGGTTGTGGCATAGAGTAGGCCCCAGCGTCACTGCTAGTGCACCCTTCTGATGTGAAGAGATGGCGCTCATGGAGCAGCAGTGACTAATCAGACCGCCGTCGGGGTTTCCAAGCGCTACGCAAAATGTACTTACATTGCAAGCAAGCCAAAGGCCTCCCTGCTTAGTCTGCGACCTCACAAGCATGAGTGCGACTCACTCCAATCCTCACGCCGATCCCCAGCGCGTTGAAATGTCAGCACAACTTCAGCACAAGTGAGGCATACAATTTAGGCAAAAACCTCCAAATCCGGAAACAATCGCCACAAAACAGCTGTACAAAGTAGTCTCTTCTGATGTCCTCTATCATTAAAAAACGGGCAAATCCAGGACACCCATCGTATTCCTCACCAATGTGCAGTAGCGGCCGGCATTACGGGTGGGTGGGGTGGAAATGGGGTCGCCGTGCCGCAGAGGTGATGGGGTGAGGCGGGAGGGGTTTAATGGAGAAAAAAAGATATAAAATAAAGTAAAACAGACCGTCACAAGACTCCCAACTCCCGCCGTCCTGCTTTTCAATTCCTGGCAGCAGCGCTCGTCATCAGGAAGGCAGCCTCCCTCCCCTCCACCAATTGTCATTGCAGCATTGTGATTGGTGAGGCCGCTACCCCACACAGGTAATTTTTTTATGTATGCTGCAGCATACATATAGAACAGGGAGAGTGGGCGGTGTTGCTTGAGGGCAGGGGGGGGAGTGGCTTTTCCACTGTTGTTCATACTGACTGTTTGGGCGGCCTCAGGCTGCCAACAACAGTCAGTATGAACAATAGTGGGCAAGCCACTCCACCCTGCCCTCGAGCAGGACCACCCACCCCCAACCAGGAACTTCTGCTTTCTCGCTGTGCGAGAAGGCAGAAGCAAATGGTAGTTATTACCATTTATGTTTCTGCCTTCTCGCATGGCGAGAAAGCAGACGGGTGGCGGCCAAATGCCCATATAGAGGAGCCACCACTGTTAAATACTCTACATAGGCGGCAAAACAACCCGATCTCCGAACTACCTCCTTCCGGTCTCGGCCGGCACATCTGGAAGAAAAGCTAGAGCGGCGATCATCAAGAACACGCCGACTGAGCTAGATAAGGACAAAAGACTACACAACCTTGTAGTCTTTCAAGAGATAAACGGGCAGTGACTCAGTAGTTAACGCTATCCTAAAAACCGTCTTTCTAGTCAAAAAATAACCACAATAAAAATGTTTATATTTTATAATAATAATATATGGAAGAGGGCAAATATTTATTCCTACTACAGGTACCTTTTGATAAAGACATTGACAAACAGCATCAGCAAATGGATAAAACTATACCTACACATATTTATTAGGTGTATCACAAGCAGCAGGGTGAAACACACATTTATATGTGCAAGTAATGACACACAAAAAATGTAGAGGGTATAACTAGGACAACTATCATCAATAGCCTATAAACCACATCCATACGGCCCCTATTAGTCGCTCCCATTCCTCTTTGGAATTCAGACCTTTTCGTACAGTATTCAAATATGAAATGTACTATTGTTCACACATTTTTCTTTTGGCCTGAATATTTCCACCTCTTTTACCAATTTTCACTTTTTCTAGGATGAACCACTGAAATTCATTTTCACCATGGCCATGCTCAATAAAATGTGCCACCAGAGGAGCTGTGATCTTTCTGGTTCTAATTGCAGATCTATGTTCTTGGAACCTAATCCGAGCTTCCCTCCCTGTCCCGCCTACGTAGCCGAGGCCACACAGGAACAATAGGAGGTAGACCACATTCCTACTTCTACAATTGCTAATGGTTCTTGACCTGAGCAGGAAACCATTGTATGTTATTTATGTGGCTAGTAGACACTGAGGACAGATATTGCATGTGCCACATCTAACATTTCCAATAGCCACAGTATTTTCCATGGTTCTCTGATGTTGCTAAATCTCTTCTCTATACGTATGCACTAGTAAATCGCGCAAATTCTTATTTTTCTTTTAAAGCAAACAAAGGTTTCTCAAGTTTGTTTTCTTCATCGTGATTCAAAATGTGCCCATTCTTGTTAACTACGTTCTTAATTTGATTACTCATGTTGGACAGGCCACGTGAAGGGCCGCTCCCCCTCTGCCCGACCAGGCCCGAGCCCGGTCCCTCAAGTGTCACACACCACCACTTCACGTTTTCCGTCCCCTCCGGGACCCTTGCCTCTGAACACATCGACCTCGTGGGCCCGATCCATTACTGGCCCGCGCGCTCAGCCCGGGCGCCATCTTGGACACTCCGCCACGAGGCCGCGTGGCCCCCGATCGACCCCAACCCTGGGCCTGGCCAGGCCTCAGACATCCCGGCACCACCATCCACCCAGGAGGTGAGCGGACTACTTGGCAGGTCAATGGGAGAAAGAGGTGTCGATGGTTCTCCCTCGCCAGGTGCCGCTCGCCACAACCTCCCCGGGTGCTGGCTCCACCCCCCTGCTGGGTGTCTGGACCCCTTCATCCCGGACCCCCCAACCTCCAAGTGCGAGGGTCCGGACATCAAAGGGCACCAGCCCTATAACTGGGGCAGCTCCAGAGCAGGAAGGCAGTTGTATCCTGGAGTCGAGAGACGCAGTGAAGAACTCATCCTTGACGGACTACTGGCGCTGCCGTAGCCCTGCCTTGCGAACCATCGTCCTGCCTGCTGGCGCTGCCGCAACCTTCGTATCCTTCATCGTCGTCGGGACCTGCTGGCGTGGCCGCGGACCGTTTGTAACCACCATCTTCATCGGGACCTGCTGGCTCCGCCGCGGACCGTCGCTTCCTTCATCCATCTCGGGACCTGCCTGGCTCCGCCGCGGCCCGATCATCTAGAACGCCGAGCTCGAGGATTGAGAGCTATTTTCATCTATTGGTAACAAGACTGTCCCGCTACCCTTTTCCCAATCCAGAGACTAGAATCGAGGGGACCCCTGAGTCCAGACCTCCTTGTATAATTTTACCGTACCTAAAGAATTGCTGATAAAGTATCGTTGAACCTTATCCTGGTGTGGTGTCCGTCTGTGGGGGGGAAGTTACTTGTCTGTACGATCGCTGGAGACGGCTCTCCCCGGAGACCTCTCCCCTTGTCCTCGGCCGACCCTCCCGGTCCGTCTAACAACTCAGATTAGAAAATTTACTGACAAAAGCCACCTTATTTTAGGGTTCCTTCTTTCTTTCTGACTTATTAATCAAGGAGTCTCGGTCATAAAACCTCGCTCTCTTCAGTGAATGGGATAAAAGTTTCTTAGGGTAACCCCTATCTTTGAATTTCTTTTTTAGGATCTCTGCATGTTTATAAAAATCATTCAGGTCTGAACAATTTCTCCTAAATTGGAGAAACTGGCTAAAAGGAATACTCTCCCTCTGTGTTTTAGGATGAAAACTAGAAAAATGGAGGAAGGTATTCTTAGCCATTGGTTTTGTAAAAAGCTCAACCTCCAGGACTCCATTCATTTCCTTAATATAAATATCTAGGAAACCAACCATAGAATCACTATGATAAGCTTCCATGCGTGTAGCTTGGATCTCTTTCAAGCTACACGCGCGGAAGCTACACACACGTCACCTCCCGAAATGCATTGGGAAGATTAAGGAAAGACTAAGAATGCGGAAATAATATGATTGCTCAAAGCAATGATTACAATACATTCTGGAACCTGTATGCTTCATGAATGAAGTTAGTTCATGTAATAACAGCATAATCAATACACCAAATGAATGAATTCAAAATTGGATTACTGTCATTTTTTCTAAAAAGGATTCCAAAGGAAGATAAATTCTCGGTTGAGGATCTTCTCGGAGCCTTGGGGGACATTCCCCTTAGGGGTGGCGTGCTACTTTGAAGCAAATCAAAGTAACACCAGATAAGGTATTATATATAGTGTTAGACATCTCACTGTGCGGTATACTGATCACCTATGGGCATGTGGGACTTGTAGTCTAGTTTTTCCAAAGAGGGGAACGTAGGGCTTTTATTTTATAGGTCCAACATACATGCCCTAAGACTAGTGTAACCAACAAGGTATGTAGTTCATAATGAGACATGCAGGTAGAGGTCAGTGATCAAGTCAGTGTACACTAGTGTGTGGATAAACGCAAGGCCCTGTTTAACTTAACGCTTACACCATATCATCACCTACACTCGTATTACACATTAGGGCCCGCACACGCACTGCACCCAACGGCTTGAGGAATAAAGATCTCCGCCAAGTAGGCCCCATCACAGGCGCCTGATCGGGTATTGCAGCTCCGACCCGAGTAGGAGCAGGCCCAATGATGAAGCAAGACACCTGCTTGTTGGGTGTGTGAGGGTCTTTTTCCGAAAAGGAGGAATCCCTTCTCCTGGCCTTGCGTTTTCCAACACTCTAGGGTACACTGACTTTATCACTGACCTCTACCTGCATGTCTCATTAGGAACTACATACCTTGTTGGTTACACTTGTAGTATAGTTACAGTAAAGGAAATCAAAAAGAGTACGATAATGTAAACAGAGTAGTGGGTTTGATAGCTAAACGATTTAAGTTATGGTTCCGCACTAGAGCCCACAAAGTAGTATGCATAATGTATGCTGCGTCCACCAGCCCCACCTCACAACTGATGGGTCCAGTGGTGCATGATCCTTTGGTGCGTAGTGGATGCACCTCGGCATGTTAGTCCCACCCGAATATAGCTAAAAACCATGAGAACCAACTGTGGCAGGGAAAACACGCATAGAGATTAAAAATAACAGTGTTGGTGCCCCTGACATGAGCAACCTTGTACTGGGAAAATGCTGGCAGAATATAATTATATATTGTATCCCTATGCAAACAAGCTGGTCTTATCTACCAAAACTAGTCTCACAGAACACAATATTAGACCCCGTATAAGTAACACGTAGAAACCCTTCCCAGCTGGACTACTGTGCCTTTCAATTGTTTCTTGAAGTCTACAGAGATCAGTCTCAATTCCGCCCATGTGGGCTCGCACACAAACTTGTGTGGTGTGATCTCTGCTAATGTTACGTGAATAAGATAAGTAGTGCAGTGGCCAGCTGGCTACCCCTGGATACATTCTGTGTATGTACCTGTGCAGGAAAGATTTTTTGGAAAGGAAGATACGCTGGTTAAAAGCAGTTCAGTGTACTGAAGTACCTAAAGAAGCAAGAGAGGGCAACAGAGAGAAATGTAGACATTGTGTTTATCCTAAATGTACATACATCTCCTCACTGAAGTTCAGACCCCCTGGTGCCAGTGCCTCGATATCCAAAATAATTTTAGATTATCCTTAATTTGTGTTCCCGGTTGCCCCACCTAACACCAGGGGAGACAGCAGCCATTACCACAAATCTTAAGAGGTTTTCATTGTGTAAATGTCCCTCCATGAAATGTCTAGCTACTGGGTACTTTTAATCATTGTGTCGAATGGCATGTTTATATTCTAGTGTCACGCATTAATCTGGGTTGTAACCACAGTTGCCCATGACAGTGTGGGTGTTGATGCTGTAAGGGATATTGACCCTCATGCAATTAGAACTGTTGCTACAGGTTATGCACTTTATGCAACAGAAGAAGCTTTTGCTAACACCAATGTGTCTATTGTTTGCTGTAGCTTGGTTGACCATGTTGAAACTCAACTTGTCCCTTAGGGATTTGCTTTTTCTGAAAGTGAAATGCTGAGTTTCATCTAGGTATTGATTAAATACCTGGTCTGTCTTGAGTATGTACCCATTTTCGTTGAACACCTTTCTTACCTTGTATGCCCGGGTAGAGAAAGTAGTGATGAATCTCACCTGGTCAGGCTTGTTCACATCAGAATCAATCCTGGGGTGTAAAAGACATGGTTCAACTTTGGCACACACTTGTATGATAACCTTATTGCTATACCCTCTGTCTCTGAATCAGTCTTTCATGATGACATTTTCTTTCGCAAATACCTCAATCGTGCAGCAGTTACGTTTCAGCCGCAGGAGTATTCCATAAGGGATGCTGTAGATCAGACTAGATGGATGGGCACTAGTGGCATTGAGGAGACTGTTACCTGCAGTCGGCTTCTGGTGTAGCTTAGTATGCGATTGCCAATTACTGACTTCCACCTCCACATCCAGGAAAATTATATTATGCTAGTTCTACTGGTTTGGGCTGTAAGCTGAATGTTACATAAATTATTGTTGAGATTGAGACAAAGTCAGTAGCCGATCTCTCATTCCCTTTCCAAATGACAAAAATGTGATCAATGAACCTAGTCCACATAATCACCTGGTTGTCAAAGCTCTCAAGCTACATGGACACCTGTTCCTCCCACCAGCCCATTAACAAATTTGCATAGCCGGGGGCGAAATCCGTGCCCATCATGGTCCCCTGCAGCTGTCTGTACAGATGTTTTTCAAACATAAAGAAGTTGTTCATGAGGCAGTAAATAATATTATAATCCAATAACAGCTTAGTGTGGAGTAGAAGTGAAATGGATCTAGCTCTCAAGAAGTGTCTAAAGGCCTAAATGTCTAAGTCATGCGTAATGATTGTATAGAGGCTACTTGCATCAAAGATCAGCAATGTATAAGCATCTACCCAATGTACATTCTCAGGGTCCGAAAGTGTGTAGTATCCTCAATGTGAGATGGAAGTGCATAGTGATCTATGTACTTAGAAGCGTTTTCCAAGAGAGATCCAATGGCAGACACAATGGGCCTGCTCGGAGGCTTCAAAGCATCCTTGTGGAGCTTGGGTAGGAGGTAGAAGAACAGACTTGTGTGGAAATCACACTTAAGATTGAGGTGTTCATCCAGCTCAAGGAGGACTTTGTCTCCTCAGGCCTCAAGTAATTCCCAATATTTGTGGTTAGAAGATGTTATTTCAGAAGTGTTGGATGGGGCATACCAAGTGGAGTTCCCAATGTGTCTCCTCCCTTCACACAAATATCCAGATTTAGAGAGCACTACAACTTTCCCACCCTTGTCAGATTGGCAAATAACAACGGCGAGGTCCCTTTGAAGGGCCTCAAGAGCTACATAGTGGACATGTGGAAGGTTGCTCTTTGTATTGCCCCAAATTTTGTACCTCATACTTTTAAACTCTTTAATGACACTTCTTTCAAACTCAATAACATCACAGTGGATGAATGGTATAAAGGTGGACTTGGGTTTGAAAATGTTAGGGCATGGTATGTCTACCTCAATATTGAAATTGTCAAGATTCAAAAAGGGATCCGCATGACTGACAACACCCCCATCAAGTGTGGCTAGAGAGTGAGATGTTTTAATATCAATACTGAGCTTACTTAATACTTGTGAGGGAACATTGCTGTAAGCTTTTTTTAGGTTTAAGATAAAACAATTTTGTTAATTTGAGTTTTCAACAAAAAAAAAGTAAATTCTAGTTTGTATACATTTCAAGTTGCTGGATGGACAAAAGGGTAGTCCAAGTGATGAGAGTCTGATTTCCTACAATACTTACG